>NC_083348.1:15000-316708 GCF_019175385.1 Lycium barbarum | reverse complement strand
GTCAAATCTTATCATTACTGTTGACATGGCTTTTCCAGACATATTACAAACTTATATCTCATTCTCCTTCTATTTCTAGGAAAATTTTGGCAGAGTTTCCTCTGTATTTCTTACTATCCCAAAACCTGCACGCAGGAAATACCAAAAATGCCTCACAAGGCCAACATATATACATATATATCATATCATATCATAGCCACACAGGGCTCCCAATTTCAACAACAGTATAAAAATGATGAACTTACCTCATATGTCCAACTCAAACTGTACCTGTTACACTTTCCTGTTTAGTTTCCCTTTCAATCTTTAACAGCAGATGGAGTGGGTCCTGATGACCTCCGGTAGAAAACTGTCTGCCACCACTTCCTTGAGATCCTTCATGATTTACGTTTCCTGCAGACTTAGCTCCTTTTCTAATTTCTCTAATATCCTCTCCCTGTGGTATTCCATTCTCCTTTCTAGGGAACATCATTATCATTCAACATACCATTCATTCCACTACACCCCTTCTCGAGCAACTTACATTGTATTCCACTTTCAATAGCACTTGAAGTCACATTCGTTACCAGTAAGTACTGCACAATTGTACCCTTTATGGGTAAACATCCTTACTTAGACCTTGAATTATCTGTTCGTCACTTACGCATTCGAAACATACGTAATTTGATTGGAAGAGAAGGTTTCTTATTACTCATAAGACACTGGCACGATCTAGAGTATAAAGAAATGAGACAATCCTGAATGTCTTGGTGGTCAACTGTTTATATGTATGGGTCCCTCACACATATAAAAGTGACCCCACTGGACACGGTTTCATAGACTTCCTAACGATCCTTGAACCTAGGCTCCGATACCAAGCTTTATCACGCCCCGAACCATGGCCTGGACGAAACACGGCACTCGGTGCCTGACTACACTGTGACCGAGCGAACCACATGGCTTGCTGAATCATCATGATACATAACATAAGCGGAATATACATGAATGCATGATGAACCTTTATAAAACGTAGTAAGTCACAATACTTAATAAAATACTTGTTTAAACATGAGTGCGGAAATAACATGAATGAGCCAAAATGGCTATACGACTCTGAATGCCTGACATGACATAACTGACTTGTCTAGTCTATGAAACCTCTAAAACATATCTGAATACTAACTACCAGGACATGGCCCAGGATTACCATAAACTGAACACTAATGCAGACTCCATGTTGAACCCCGAGAGAAGTGGGGCTCACCAATAAGCTGATAACTGAAGTGGTCCTACTGCGCAGGTGTATGCTCCTGAAAATCGGTATCTGCACCGTGAAGTGCAGGCCCCGGACAAAAAGGGACGTTAGTACATCGTGAATTGTACTAGTATGTAAAACCTGCTGAAATGAAGAACATGACACAACATAGGTATAGGACATGAACTGAAACTGAATGTAAACTGAACATGAGCATGAAGCGTGAGTAAAGTCTGAAAACAGTAAATCAATGGAAATACATGTATGTAAAAACTGCTTGTAACGTGGGGAACGCTATAGTATAACCGACAACATGATCTGGTACTTGCGTCCTACCAGCAGAACACTCACACCTTGCCAGGGATATGAGATTTAAGTAATAATAAGCATGTAAGGATCCAAACTGCATAATGAAGGTGTTGCCTCCTTGCTGACAACCCTTATCCTACGGTGGCAACGTAGTTTCAGGCTATCTGAGCCTTCTCGGTTAACCAAGCAATTCCCAAAAAAACATGAACATGTAAAATAGTGGCACTTGCTACCCATGGTATATCATGAATCATAACTTGCATGTACATAGTGTTCATGAATCATAACTTGCTTGTACATCGTTTTCATGAATCATAACTTGCTTGTACGTGGTTTTCATAAGATAACTTGTCATAGTCTTGCAAAACATGTTTTTGGTTCATGAGTAATAATAATAGTTCGAAATCATATGTATATACTTGTCTTGAAAACATGCTTGTAACTTGCTAGATGAAATCATAAAGTTTCATATAAACATAATGAGAACACATGAGGAAGAATTTATGATTCATGGATTAAGCTAGGATTTCCTAATAACCGTAATGGAAGATTAGGAATACAATAACGAATATAGATACAAAATTCATGTACATAAATATATAATTACGGGCTACCAATATATTGGGTTTAATGCCCTAGGATTTGAACTTCATGGATTTTACGAAACGGATCATGGGGAAGAACGTAGAGATTCCCACATGTGGATGGAAGTTCTACATACCTTAACTTCCCGCTTTTGAGAGTATCATAATGTCCTTCAATCCCTTCAACTTCAATCTATAGCAATACAGGTCATAGGGATTCTATATTAGCAACAATATCCATGCTTTGTTCATCTAAGCATTTTATCAAACACTTGGTGGGCATGAAGCTCCATAACCCTCATTAATGGTGTTTTCTTCACCCAATCCCCATTCTATTACTTCTAACTAATTCTACGATCTCAATTAGATGTAATTAACATCATTCTTCATCACCCACATGAATACAACTATCCCAAGTCAACAATCCAAAAACTCTAGCATAGTTCATATAATTCTCTTTATCAAACCCATTCATTATTCTCCCAAGAATTCATTAATTCACAACTATAAATCATTAGGGAGTAGAAACATTACCTTTTATGAGTAGTCACCACGAAATCAACATCCCCAAGTTCTATTTTTAGCTTAGAATGACGGCAACAACTTGTACTACACTTTATCCTTCACGAGCCTCGGGATTCGGGGCCTTCAACTTGGTTGATTCCCTACTTTCTCTCTCTAATTATCCTCTCTCTCCCTTTCTCTCTCTAAAATCTGAAAATATGAGGAAATGGGGCTGCTAGGGTTGAACATTTCCTTTAAATACCAAGGGGAAATGGGTTTGACCCGACTTGAAATCGGGTTGGGACCTTTCTATATTAAAACGTCCATATCTCCCTATCCCGATGTCATCCGTGGGCCCACGACCTATGGTTGGAATGGTATTTCAATTATCTAAAACTTTCGTTCTTTGAGTTTTCCCAAATTCCCAATTTATGATAGGTTTATGGCCTCTCGAAGTCAGGTGACCCGAAACGTACTTACTGACCAAAATACGCCCCATGTTACGGTCCCGTATCACGAAGTGCGGACCGTAACTTGGGACCGTACCTTAGTGAAAATTTCCAGTGAGGTTATGGATATTTTTTGTGTGTTACGGCTCACTGTTACGGCCCGTAACGTCCACCGTAACACAGGCGAAATTTCCAGCGAACAAGCTTCAGTAAAATGGGCATAACTCTTTGCACAGATGTACATTTGACCCCCATAATATACCGTTGGAAATCTATTTCAAATGGCTACAACTTTTATCAAGGAAGTTTTCCCAAATTCCCAACGGATTTTCACGAAAGTTGACTGGAAGGCGGACGTATCGAAAACTTTGCCGATTCTATAGGATTTCAAGTGCCTTACTATTAGCCATATTGAGACGATCATATCTCCTTGCTCCGATCTCTGATTGGCTTGGTACTTATATCGTTAGAAAGGTATTTCTACATACTACAACTTTCATTGAGGGTACCTTCCAAAATTCCAAACCGATCAAGGAGTTATCGCTGCCCGAAGTAGGCCTATCAACCATTTTCGCAAAACGTTCAAACCTTCAGTGTTTCCACTAGAACTCCAATGATATGAGCTTAAACTCAGTTCCAAGATGCGGGATGTTACAATATCTCCCCCTTTGGATCATTCGTCCTCGAATGATGGGTCATGGTTAAGAATATGGCTGGACATGGCTTGACTACATGAACTTGAAGGAAACATGACATGAAACATGGAGACTGAACTAACATGACATGGTTACATGGAAACGTGAATACCGAGACATGAACATGACATGGGGCATGGAAACTGACATGACATAGTTTCATGAAAACATCAGTGCCCAAGCATGAGACATGAATAGCGAATACATGAACTTGAACGTGAAACGTGAGGCATGAATACATAAGGGACATTATAACTCTTCTCCAAATTGTCATTAAGCCATCATTAATGCGATACTCATAATTCTTGCCCGACACACAACATATATTCGTCTCCTATCTCAAATGTCTTTGAAATCTCATTTAGAATCATTAAATATTACTTCTTACTCGTCAACATGTCGTATACGTCATACCCTTCGTGGGTCTATTCGCGGTACGCTAACGGGGAAATTTCCAAGGTGTAACATTCTCCCCCCTTTATGGAGCATTCGTCCTCGAATGTTAAACATTCGGGATTCTACAAAAATTTTGCCAGAGTTTCCCCTGTAATATGGCACTACCAACCTGTCACAACAGCCCATAATATCATTGCCTCACAGGGCTACATCATAATAGCACTATAAATTGGCCACACACGACCAAAAGCATGAAAAGAAAGCTTACATACCTCAAAATCTTGGTGTTTCATCATAAATCTCTTCTGCGGGCTGAAACAAGTGCGGGTACATGGATTTCATATCCTCCTCGGCTTCCCATGTAGCTTTCTCAACTTTCTGACTTCTCCACAAGACTTTCACTAAGGCTACTTCCTTAGTTCTCAACTTGCGAACTTGACGGTCAAGAATGGCTACGGGGATCTCCTCATACGTCAAACCATCCTTAACTGTTATACTATCAGTAGGAACAACCAACGACGGGTCTCCTACACACTTCCTCAACATGGACACATGAAACACGGGATGTACAGCAGCCAAATCTTGTGGCAACTCAAGTTCATAAGCTACTAGTCCGACCTTTCGTAGAATTCTGTAAGGTCCAATATATCTGGGGCTGAGTTTTCCCTTCTTGCCAAATCTCATGACACCCTTCATGGGTGAGACTTTAAGGAACACCCAGTCATCTACTGAAAATTTTAAGTCTCTTCGCCTCACATCCATGTAAGACTTCTGGCGACTCTGAGTTCAAACGCTCTTGAATTAATTTGACCTGCTCCATAGCCTGATAAACTAAATCTGGTCCTAACAATTCTACTTCACCAACTTCAAACTAACCAATCGGTGACCTGCACCTTCGCTCAAAAAGGGTTTTCAAACGGTGCCATACCAATACTAGCATGGTAATCGTTTTTTTGTAAGTAAACTCAATAAGAGGCAGGTGGTCATCCCAATTACCATTGAAAACAAGGACACATGGTTACCGAACTGAATGAATACAAGATTACTAAACTGCTGAGATACTAAACTGAATGTCTATTGAACTGACTGAAGACTAGAATGACTGAATACTGAGCTAACTGAATACTGGATTAGCTGAATACTGGACTGGCATGAATACGTGAGTACTGGACTGATATCTGAGTACTAAGCTGACATAAATATCTGAGTATTGAACTAACATGAATATTATAACGTGAGATCTGAATAGCGTATCTGTCTGACCATTTGTCTGAGGATGAAAAGCTGTGCTAAGGTTCACCTTGGTACCCAATCCTTTCTGAAAGGATTTTCAGAAGCTCGTTGTGAACTGAGCACTATAATCTGAAATAATGGACACTAGGGTCCCATACAATCCGACAATTTTATTAACATATGACTTGGCATAATCTGCTGTTCAATCTGTGGTCTTGCTGGCAAGAAGTGCGCTGACTTCGTAAGTCTGTCCACCATCACCCAAATTAAATTATGCCTCCTAGCTGAACGAGGTAGACCTAGAATGGTGAGTTTCTGACATAATTAGCTCTCTGAGCCATCTACATCTGGAACGCATAATCTGCCTCGGTATCTCAAGGTACCATTATCTCCCCCTTGTTCAAAAGCTAAGGCTTTCTGTTCGTGAATCCCCTCTTTCATCTACAGCAAGTAGGAATCACCAAACTGCTTATCTCTAACTTCGATGACTAAGGAGGAATAAGCCATGTTCTGGGCAACAACTCCACCTACTTCGGAGCCTGAAAGTCGAATTCCTAGCTTGGATAAGCGGTGAACTTCTTTAACCATAGTTCTGTTGTCTGCCTAAATCACGAGCCATACTTCCCATACTTGTTTTTTTTTTTTTGAGATACTTCCTAAAATACTCATAGTACTGTTGTGTGCTAAGTCTTCCACTAGCACCTTAAAGATTAGAGTCTTGTGCAATGGCACTATCCTTTTGACACATAACTGGGCATGATCTTATAGATTTTCTGTGATCGCCTAATCGATAGTAATTGAACTTGACACGATCCGTTTGGCGATCATTCTACTCACTTCGGGATTTCTCTAAGATGAGGCATATTCCTTATGGAGACTGTCTCATTATGCCAACCTAACTGAACTGAGGTTCTTCATATCTCATACTAACCCTTCGGGTCTTTAATTATCTCACTGGAATTACTGGCGATTTATGCATCTCCCCCTTAGATCAATGCTAGTATCTTATACTTACAATTTCTTCTCTTTTGGTGGGATCTAATTAATGTTCCTTATCTTCTGTAATTCCCTTGTACTCTACAAAACTGACGACTCTCATCTGAGAAATTTCTCATGGGGGAAAACTAAATTTACTTACATGAACGGGTTGCTACTGTATTCATAACTGGCATACTCCATCTTAACGACTTAACTCTGCTCACACTTGTAAATCTTAGGACAACCTCTTTTGACAACTCTTAAAAGCTATTCTTTTGTAGTTTGCTCTCTTACGGCTTTAGCTGATTTCTTCTTCCACTAATCACTCTACTCTAAACTTAACTTAAGCCCTTGTTTTCTAACACACATTCGGATGTATCCGAACTGTCACCCACTCAAGGTGTTCATCTGAATAGGAAATCAAATTTTATTTCTCAAAGTCAGCCGTACTCGTAACTTAGTCAAATCTTATCATTACTGTTGACATGGCTTTTCCAGACATATTACAAACTTATATCTCATTCTCCTTCTATTTCTAGGAAAATTTTGGCAGAGTTTCCTCTGTATTTCTTACTATCCCAAAACCTGCACGCAGGAAATACCAACAATGCCTCACAAGGCCAACATATATACATATATATCATATCATATCATAGCCACACAGGGCTCCCAATTTCAACAACAGTATAAAAATGATGAACTTACCTCATATGTCCAACTCAAACTGTACCTGTTACACTTTCCTGTTTAGTTTCCCTTTCAATCTTTAACAGCAGATGGAGTGGGTCCTGATGACCTCCGGTAGAAAACTGTCTGCCACCACTTCCTTGAGATCCTTCATGATTTATGTTTCCTGCAGACTTAGCTCCTTTTCTAATTTCTCTAATATCCTCTCCCTGTGGTATTCCATTCTCCTTTCTAGGGAACATCATTATCATTCAACATACCATTCATTCCACTACACCCCTTCTCGAGCAACTTACATTGTATTCCACTTTCAATAGCACTTGAAGTCACATTCGTTACCAGTAAGTACTACACAATTGTACCCTTTATGGGTAAACATCCTTACTTAGACCTTGAATTATCTGTTCGTCACTTACGCATTCGAAACATACGTAATTTGATTGGAAGAGAAGGTTTCTTATTACTCTAAGACACGGCACGATCTAGAGTATAAAGAAATGAGACAATCCTGAATGTCTTGGTGGTCAACTGTTTATATGTATGGGTCCCTCACACATATAAAAGTGACCCCACTGGACACGGTTTCATAGACTTCCTAACGATCCTTGAACCTAGGCTCCGATACCAAGCTTTATCACGCCCCGAACCATGGCCTGGACGAAACACGGCACTCGGTGCCTGACTACACGTGACCGAGCGAACCACATGGCTTGCTGAATCATCATGATACATAACATAAGCGGAATATACATGAATGCATGATGAACCTTTATAAAACGTAGTAAGTCATAATACTTAATAAAATACTTGTTTAAACATGAGTGCGGAAATAACATGAATGAGCCAAAATGGCTATACGACTCTGAATGTCTAACATGACATAACTGACTTGTCTAGTCTATGAAACCTCTAAAACATATCTGAATACTAACTACCAGGACATGGCCCTGGACTACCATAAACTGAACACTAATGCAGACTCCATGTTGAACCCCGAGAGAAGTGGGGCTCACCAATAAGCTGATAACTGAAGTGATCCTACTGCGCAGGTGTATGCTCCTGAAAATCGGTATCTGCACCGTGAAGTGCAGGCCCCGGACAAAAAGGGACGTTAGTACATCGTGAATTGTACTAGTATGTAAAACCTGCTGAAATGAAGAACATGACACAACATAGGTATAGGACATGAACTGAAACTGAATGTAAACTGAACATGAGCATGAAGCGTGAGTAAAGTCTGAAAACAGTAAATCAATGGAAATACATGTATGTAAAAACTGCTTGTAACGTGGGGAACGCTATAGTATAACCGACAACATGATCTGGTACTTGCGTCCTACCAGCAGAACACTCACACCTTGCCAGGGATATGAGATTTAAGTAATAATAAGCATGTAAGGATCCAAACTGCATAATGAAGGTGTTGCCTCCTTGCTGACAACCCTTATCCTACGGTGGCAACGTAGTTTCAGGCTATCTGAGCCTTCTCGGTTAACCAAGCAATTCCCAAAAAAACATGAACATGTAAAATAGTGGCACTTGCTACCCATGGTATATCATGAATCATAACTTGCTTGTACATAGTGTTCATGAATCATAACTTGCTTGTACATCGTTTTCATGAATCATAACTTGCTTGTACGTGGTTTTCATAAGATAACTTGTCATAGTCTTGCAAAACATGTTTTTGGTTCATGAGTAATAATAATAGTTCGAAATCATATGTATATACTTGTCTTGAAAACATGCTTGTAACTTGCTAGATGAAATCATAAAGTTTCATATAAACATAATGAGAACACATGAGGAAGAATTTATGATTCATGGATTAAGCTAGGATTTCCTAATAACCGTAATGGAAGATTAGGAATACAATAACGAATATAGATACAAAATTCATGTACATAAATACATAATTACGGGCTACCAATATATTGGGTTTAATGCCCTAGGATTTGAACTTCATGGATTTTACGAAACGGATCATGGGGAAGAACGTAGAGATTCCCACATGTGGATGGAAGTTCTACATACCTTAACTTCCCGCTTTTGAGAGTATCATAATGTCCTTCAATCCCTTCAACTTCAATCTATAGCAATACAGGTCATAGGGATTCTATATTAGCAACAATATCCATGCTTTGTTCATCTAAGCATTTTATCAAACACTTGGTGGGCATGAAGCTCCATAACCCTCATTAATGGTGTTTTCTTCACCCAATCCCCATTCTATTACTTCTAACTAATTCTACGATCTCAATTAGATGTAATTAACATCATTCTTCATCACCCACATGAATACAACTATCCCAAGTCAACAATCCAAAAACTCTAGCATAGTTCATATAATTCTCTTTATCAAACCCATTCATTATTCTCCCAAGAATTCATTAATTCACAACTATAAATCATTAGGGAGTAGAAACATTACCTTTTATGAGTAGTCACCACGAAATCAACATCCCCAAGTTCTATTTTTAGCTTAGAATGACGGCAACAACTTGTACTACACTTTATCCTTCACGAGCCTCGGGATTCGGGGCCTTCAACTTGGTTGATTCCCTACTTTCTCTCTCTAATTATCCTCTCTCTCCCTTTCTCTCTCTAAAATCTGAAAATATGAGGAAATGGGGCTGCTAGGGTTGAACATTTCCTTTAAATACCAAGGGGAAATGGGTTTGACCCGACTTGAAATCGGGTTGGGACCTTTCTATATTAAAACGTCCATATCTCCCTATCCCGATGTCATCCGTGGGCCCACGACCTATGGTTGGAATGGTATTTCAATTATCTAAAACTTTCGTTCTTTGAGTTTTCCCAAATTCCCAATTTATGATAGGTTTATGGCCTCTCGAAGTCAGGTGACCCGAAACGTACTTACTGACCAAAATACGCCCCATGTTACGGTCCCGTAACACGAAGTGCGGACCGTAACTTGGGACCGTACCTTAGTGAAAATTTCCAGTGAGGTTATGGATATTTTTTGTGTGTTACGGCTCACTGTTACGGCCCGTAACGTCCACCGTAACACAGGCGAAATTTCCAGCGAACAAGCTTCAGTAAAATGGGCATAACTCTTTGCACAGATGTACATTTGACCCCCATAATATACCGTTGGAAATCTATTTCAAATGGCTACAACTTTTATCAAGGAAGTTTTCCCAAATTCCCAACGGATTTTCACGAAAGTTGACTGGAAGGCGGACGTATCGAAAACTTTGCCGATTCTATAGGATTTCAAGTGCCTTACTATTAGCCATATTGAGACGATCATATCTCCTTGCTCCGATCTCTGATTGGCTTGGTACTTATATCGTTAGAAAGGTATTTCTACATACTACAACTTTCATTGAGGGTACCTTCCAAAATTCCAAACCGATCAAGGAGTTATCGCTGCCCGAAGTAGGCCTATCAACCATTTTCGCAAAACGTTCAAACCTTCAGTGTTTCCACTAGAACTCCAATGATATGAGCTTAAACTCAGTTCCAAGATGCGGGATGTTACAATATCTCCCCCTTTGGATCATTCGTCCTCGAATGATGGGTCATGGTTAAGAATATGGCTGGACATGGCTTGACTACATGAACTTGAAGGAAACATGACATGAAACATGGAGACTGAACTAACATGACATGGTTACATGGAAACGTGAATACCGAGACATGAACATGACATGGGGCATGGAAACTGACATGACATAGTTTCATGAAAACATCAGTGCCCAAGCATGAGACATGAATAGCGAATACATGAACTTGAACGTGAAACGTGAGGCATGAATACATAAGGGACATTATAACTATTCTCCAAATTGTCATTAAGCCATCATTAATGCGATACTCGTAATTCTTGCCCGACACACAACATATATTCGTCTCCTATCTCAAATGTCTTTGAAATCTCATTTAGAATCATTAAATATTACTTCTTACTCGTCAACATGTCGTATACGTCATACCCTTCGTGGGTCTATTCGCGGTACGCTAACGGGGAAATTTCCAAGGTGTAACATTCTCCCCCCTTTATGGAGCATTCGTCCTCGAATGTTAAACATTCGGGATTCTACAAAAATTTTGCCAGAGTTTCCCCTGTAATATGGCACTACCAACCTGTCACAACAGCCCATAATATCATTGCCTCACAGGGCTACATCATAATAGCACTATAAATTGGCCACACACGACCAAAAGCATGAAAAGAAAGCTTACATACCTCAAAATCTTGGTGTTTCATCATAAATCTCTTCTGCGGGCTGAAACAAGTGCGGGTACATGGATTTCATATCCTCCTCGGCTTCCCATGTAGCTTTCTCAACTTTCTGACTTCTCCACAAGACTTTCACTAAGGCTACTTCCTTAGTTCTCAACTTGCGAACTTGACGGTCAAGAATGGCTACGGGGATCTCCTCATACGTCAAACCATCCTTAACTGTTATACTATCAGTAGGAACAACCAACGACGGGTCTCCTACACACTTCCTCAACATGGACACATGAAACACGGGATGTACAGCAGCCAAATCTTGTGGCAACTCAAGTTCATAAGCTACTAGTCCGACCTTTCGTAGAATTCTGTAAGGTCCAATATATCTGGGGCTGAGTTTTCCCTTCTTTCCAAATCTCATGACACCCTTCATGGGTGAGACTTTAAGGAACACCCAGTCATCTACTGAAAATTTTAAGTCTCTTCGCCTCACATCCATGTAAGACTTCTGGCGACTCTGAGTTCAAACGCTCTTGAATTAATTTGACCTGCTCCATAGCCTGATAAACTAAATCTGGTCCTAACAATTCTACTTCACCAACTTCAAACTAACCAATCGGTGACCTGCACCTTCGCTCAAAAAGGGTTTTCAAACGGTGCCATACCAATACTAGCATGGTAATCGTTTTTTTGTAAGTAAACTCAATAAGAGGCAGGTGGTCATCCCAATTACCATTGAAATCAAGGACACATGGTTACCGAACTGAATGAATACAAGATTACTAAACTGCTGAGATACTAAACTGAATGTCTATTGAACTGACTGAAGACTAGAATGACTGAATACTGAGCTAACTGAATACTGGATTAGCTGAATACTGGACTGGCATGAATACGTGAGTACTGGACTGATATCTGAGTACTAAGCTGACATAAATATCTGAGTATTGAACTAACATGAATATTATAACGTGAGATCTGAATAGCGTATCTGTCTGACCATTTGTCTGAGGATGAAAAGCTGTGCTAAGGTTCACCTTGGTACCCAATCCTTTCTGAAAGGATTTTCAGAAGCTCGTTGTGAACTGAGCATTATAATCTGAAATAATGGACACTAGGGTCCCATACAATCCGACAATTTTATTAACATATGACTTGGCATAATCTGCTGTTCAATCTGTGGTCTTGCTGGCAAGAAGTGCGCTGACTTCGTAAGTCTGTCCACCATCACCCAAATTAAATTATGCCTCCTAGCTGAACGAGGTAGACCTAGAATGGTGAGTTTCTGACATAATTAGCTCTCTGAGCCATCTACATCTGGAACGCATAATCTGCCTCGGTATCTCAAGGTACCATTATCTCCCCCTTGTTCAAAAGCTAAGGCTTTCTGTTCGTGAATCCCCTCTTTCATCTACAGCAAGTAGGAATCACCAAACTGCTTCTCTCTAACTTCGATGACTAAGGAGGAATAAGCCATGTTCTGGGCAACAACTCCACCTACTTCGGAGCCTGAAAGTCGAATTCCTAGCTTGGATAAGCGGTGAACTTCTTTAACCATAGTTCTGTTGTCTGCCTAAATCACGAGCCATACTTCCCATACTTGTTTTTTTTTTTTTGAGATACTTCCTAAAATACTCATAGTACTGTTGTGTGCTAAGTCTTCCACTAGCACCTTAAAGATTAGAGTCTTGTGCAATGGCACTATCCTTTTGACACATAACTGGGCATGATCTTATAGATTTTCTGTGATCGCCTAATCGATAGTAATTGAACTTGACACGATCCGTTTGACGATCATTCTACTCACTTCGGGATTTCTCTAAGATGAGGCATATTCCTTATGGAGACTGTCTCATTATGCCAACCTAACTGAACTGAGGTTCTTCATATCTCATACTAACCCTTCGGGTCTTTAATTATCTCACTGGAATTACTGGCGATTTATGCATCTCCCCCTTAGATCAAGGCTAGTATCTTATACTTACAATTTCTTCTCTTTTGGTGGGATCTAATTAATGTTCCTTATCTTCTGTAATTCCCTTGTACTCTACAAAACTGACGACTCTCATCTGAGAAATTTCTCATGGGGGAAAACTAAATTTACTTACATGAACGGGTTGCTACTGTATTCATAACTGGCATACTCCATCTTAACGACTTAACTCTGCTCACACTTGTAAATCTTAGGACAACCTCTTTTGACAACTCTTAAAAGCTATTCTTTTGTAGTTTGCTCTCTTACGGCTTTAGCTGATTTCTTCTTCCACTAATCACTCTACTCTAAACTTAACTTAAGCCCTTGTTTTCTAACACACATTCGGATGTATCCGAACTGTCACCCACTCAAGGTGTTCATCTGAATAGGAAATCAAATTTTATTTCTCAAAGTCAGCCGTACTCGTAACTTAGTCAAATCTTATCATTACTGTTGACATGGCTTTTCCAGACATATTACAAACTTATATCTCATTCTCCTTCTATTTCTAGGAAAATTTTGGCAGAGTTTCCTCTGTATTTCTTACTATCCCAAAACCTGCACGCAGGAAATACCAACAATGCCTCACAAGGCCAACATATATACATATATATCATATCATATCATAGCCACACAGGGCTCCCAATTTCAACAACAGTATAAAAATGATGAACTTACCTCATATGTCCAACTCAAACTGTACCTGTTACACTTTCCTGTTTAGTTTCCCTTTCAATCTTTAACAGCAGATGGAGTGGGTCCTGATGACCTCCGGTAGAAAACTGTCTGCCACCACTTCCTTGAGATCCTTCATGATTTACGTTTCCTGCAGACTTAGCTCCTTTTCTAATTTCTCTAATATCCTCTCCCTGTGGTATTCCATTCTCCTTTCTAGGGAACATCATTATCATTCAACATACCATTCATTCCACTACACCCCTTCTCGAGCAACTTACATTGTATTCCACTTTCAATAGCACTTGAAGTCACATTCGTTACCAGTAAGTACTGCACAATTGTACCCTTTATGGGTAAACATCCTTACTTAGACCTTGAATTATCTGTTCGTCACTTACGCATTCGAAACATACGTAATTTGATTGGAAGAGAAGGTTTCTTATTACTCTAAGACATGGCACGATCTAGAGTAAAAAGAAATGAGACAATCCTGAATGTCTTGGTGGTCAATTGTTTATATGTATGGGTCCCTCACACATATAAAAGTGACCCCACTGGACACGGTTTCATAGACTTCCTAAAGATCCTTGAACCTAGGCTCCGATACCAAGCTTTATCACGCCCCGAACCATGGCCTGGACGAAACACGGCACTCGGTGCCTGACTACACGTGACCGAGCGAACCACATGGCTTGCTGAATCATCATGATACATAACATAAGCGGAATATACATGAATGCATGATGAACCTTTATAAAACGTAGTAAGTCATAATACTTAATAAAATACTTGTTTAAACATGAGTGCGGAAATAACATGAATGAGCCAAAATGGCTATACGACTCCGAATGTCTAACATAACATAACTGACTTGTCTAGTCTATGAAACCTCTAAAACATATCTGAATACTAACTACCAGGACATGGCCCTGGACTACCATAAACTGAACACTAATGCAGACTCCATGTTGAACCCCGAGAGAAGTGGGGCTCACCAATAAGCTGATAACTAAAGTGATCCTACTGCGCAGGTGTATGCTCCTGAAAATCGGTATCTGCACCGTGAAGTGCAGGCCCCGGACAAAAAGGGACGTTAGTACATCGTGAATTGTACTAGTATGTAAAACCTGCTGAAATGAAGAACATGACACAACATAGGTATAGGACATGAACTGAAACTGAATGTAAACTGAACATGAGCATGAAACGTGAGTAAAGTCTGAAAACAGTAAATCAATGGAAATACATGTATGTAAAAACTGCTTGTAACGTGGGGAACGCTATAGTATAACCGACAACATGATCTGGTACTTGCGTCCTACCAGCAGAACACTCACACCTTGCCAGGGATATGAGATTTAAGTAATAATAAGCATGTAAGGATCCAAACTGCATAATGAAGGTGTTGCCTCCTTGCTGACAACCCTTATCCTACGGTGGCAACGTAGTTTCAGGCTATCTGAGCCTTCTCGGTTAACCAAGCAATTCCCAAGAAAACATGAACATTTAAAATAGTGGCACTTGCTACCCATGGTATATCATGAATCATAACTTGCTTGTACATAGTGTTCATGAATCATAACTTGCTTGTACATCGTTTTCATGAATCATAACTTGCTTGTACGTGATTTTCATGAATCATAACTTGCTTGTACGTGGTTTTCATAAGATAACTTGTCATAGTCTTGCAAAACATGTTTTTGGTTCATGAGTAATAAAAATAGTTCGAAATCATATGTATATACTTGTCTTGAAAACATGCTTGTAACTTGCTGGATGAAATCATAAAGTTTCATATAAACATAATGAGAACACATGAGGAAGAATTCATGATTCATGGATTAAGCTAGGATTTCTTAATAACCGTAATGGAAGATTAGGAATACAATAACGAATATAGATACAAAATTCATGTACATAAATACATAATTACGGGTTACCAATATGTTGGGTTTAATGCCCTAGGATTTGAACTTCATGGATTTTACGAAACGGATCATGGGGAAGAACGTAGAGATTCCCACATGTGGATGGAAGTTCTACATACCTTAACTTCCCGCTTTTGAGCGTATCATAATGTCCTTCAATCCCTTCAACTTCAATCTATAGCAATACAGGTCATAGGGATTCTATATTAGCAACAATATCCATGCTTTGTTCATCTAAGCATTTTATCAAACACTTGGTGGGCATGAAGCTCCATAACCCTCATTAATGGTGTTTTCTTCACCCAATCCCCATTCTATTACTTCTAACTAATTCTACGATCTCAATTGGATGTAATTAACATCATTCTTCATCACCCACATGAATACAACTATCCCAAGTCAACAATCCAAAAACTCTAGCATAGTTCATATAATTCTCTTTATCAAACCCATTCATTATTCTCCCAAGAATTCATCAATTCACAACTATAAATCATTAGGGAGTAGAAACATTACCTTTTATGAGTAGTCACCACAAAATCAACATCCCCAAGTTCTATTTTTAGCTTAGAATGACGGCAACAACTTGTACTACACTTTATCCTTCACGAGCCTCGGGATTCGGGGCCTTCAACTTGGTTGATTCTCTACTTTCTCTCTCTAATTATCCTCTCTCTCCCTTTCTCTCTCTAAAATCTGAAAATATGAGGAAATGGGGCTGCTAGGGTTGAACATTTCCTTTAAATACCAAGGGGAAATGGGTTTGACCCGACTTGAAATCGGGTTGGGACCTTTCTATATTAAAACGTCCATATCTCCCTATCCCGATGTCACCTGTGGGCCCACGACCTATGGTTGGAAAGGTATTTCAATTATCTAAAACTTTCGTTCTTTGAGTTTTCCCAAATTCCCAATTTATGATAGGTTTATGGCCTCTCGAAGTCAGGTGACCCGAAACGTACTTACGGACCAAAATACGCCCCATGTTACGGTCCCGTAACACGAAGTGCGGACCGTAACTTGGGCCGTAACAGGCGAAATTTCCAGCGAACAAGCTTCAGTAAAATGGGCATAACGCTTTGCACAGATGTACATTTGACCCCCATAATATACCGTTGGAAATCTATTTCAAATGGCTACAACTTTCATCAAGGAAGTTTTCCCAAATTCCCAACGGATTTTCACGAAAGTTGACTGGAAGGCGGACGTATCGAAAACTTAGCCGATTCTATAGGATTTCAAGTGCCTTACTATTAGCCATATTGAGACGATCATATCTCCTTGCTCCGATCTCTGATTGGCTTGGTACTTATATCGTTAGAATGGTATTTCTACATACTACAACTTTCATTGAGGGTACCTTCCAAAATTCCAAACCGATCAAGGAGTTATCGCTGCCCGAAGTAGGCCTATCAACCATTTTCGCAAAACGTTCAAACCTTCAGTGTTTCCACTAGAACTCCAATGATATGAGCTTAAACTCAGTTCCAAGATGCGGGGTGTTACAACCAACAACGATGAATAAAATTAAGAAAGGTCAAAAGATAGCTCAATATTCTCATATCGTCATTGAAATCATAAACTTGGAACCTTTGAACATAAAATCGTTCTCATCATAGTCATCATAATAATATAAAGCTCATGTACATGGAAATCTCTATGAATAAAACTTATCTCATAATAACATGAAATTTGTATGCCTTGGAGCTTGGATAAATAAATCCCTCATAATCATCATCATGGTTATCATAAAAAAATAATTCATCTTTAGCATCATGAAAACTTTAAAAGTCATGAATCTCTAACATTCTTGGAAATAATTTTTTTTTATGGAATTCATACATGGTTTGGTAGGAAAAGAATCATGCTTTAGAAGCTCAATAACATCATAAGGATCACGAAATTCGTGGACTTCTAGCATTTGCGGAACCAATGATATTATGGTACGACACAAAGGTTTATAACGGAAGGATCATGCCTTTAGAAAGAAGGGGACTAGCCTTAACATTCCTGAAAGATAATTTCTCGACTTCCAACTTACTTCCTGTCTTGCAATTCACTTAAGATTATTCGTAGCCTCGTAATCTACATATACAACCATTCATATCATTGTTAGGTTCATCATCATGCTTGTCTCAAGACTTTAATTAAAATCCTTTTAGATTCTGTCGAAATTCGGACAACATCTCCCCTGTTTATATGCCTAGCCCGAAATCATAATATCAACAACCAATCAACAACAACAATACCAACATTATCAATACCATTATCCATGCTAATATATCTCCTAAAACATCCCACACGATGTTTTCTAAATTCCTCAACTAACCAACTTGTGATACGACTATTTAATAACTTTATTTCCGTAAAGAAGCCGAAATTAATACCAACAACATCAATAACAACATCCTCAACATCCTACAAGATAAAAATATATATATTATCCAAAATTCTCTTCAAACCTCAATCCATAATTCAACAACATCATCACAACAAACTATAACCTTTATTCATGCAAATATTCCTTAATCAAAGTCGATAAAGAAAATATTCAATGATTCATACCTTATTTTTATGAAGGTAGCAAAATCTTCAACATTTACTTGTTCCCAAGCTAACTCCAACACCAAACAAAATTATAATCGCGTCTGCGCGTCGTCCGGACTTCGATTAGTATTTCGTAGCTTGAAATTTGCTCAAGATTCTCACTTTTATGTGAGATTTAAGGGCCCTTTTGTTGCTGAATTTTCTGGAACATTTGGACAACTTTTGATGATGAAAAATGGGGTTTTAACCCCTTTTTAGAGTGGCTAAGTCGGCATCACTGTAGCAGTACTGTAGCAGTCCTGTTTCTGCGTTGACAGCTCGGATTGTAATGTCTATAATTCCCTACTTCGATGTCCTATCAATGATCGGTTTGTTGCATTAAAAACTAGACTCGACGAACTTCATTTTAGACTTTTGTTTAACCTTAAAACTCCTAATATACTAGGAGATATGCCCCTCCAAAGTTGACTAAAAATCTGCCCAACATTTCTCAAATTTTCATCAAACTTATTTTCTTCAATTTGCTTGATCTCGAATCTTCCGAAACTCTCCATACATGATATTTATCATTCATTATACTAATAATGGCCATGTTATCGTGTTTCAAAATAGTCTTTCCCGATTACGACTTATGAGATCGCAATTCATCCTTTACTTCATTGTTACATACTTCCCATGGCTTGTGCCGTCCAAAACATCATGGGACGTCTCCGACACTTCATTACTACGGTGATGTACATGTCATGCTCACGCTCTGAAAGTGCGGGGTGTAACAAAAGTTGTATAGTGAGTTTAACAGATTTTGATGTCTTTTTTTCCTTTATTCCAAATTGCTGATGATGTTAATAGTTAGGAACTAACTGAAGAATCAATACATAGTGCAATAGCTAAAGAACAACTGCAGGTGGGTTCGGGGGACTATATGTGGAGCAATTCGGCATAAATTGATATCGACACCTCAGAATTTGGTAACCTCAAATCCATTAACAACGCTTCAACCCGGGGGGGGGGGGGGGGGGGGGGGAGGGTGCTTCCAGCAAGCTCTGGGGAGTTGACCTCGAATTGAGATTAGGTTCAACTTTTATTGGTTCATCGAGAATGTTCACTTGAGGTCTTTCCTCAATCCAAGAATGCTGAAACGAAGGGAGGTGGTCCCGAGCCTTGCCTATATTGCTATATAGCATCAGCGTTGTTTGCTCGACACCGGAAAGAAGATTCGCTCGCCCGAGACTCGACCCCCGATTTCCCAAAGACAGGAAGGTTTTGTCCGGATTTCTTACTATCTTCGGTACCGCTTTTGTTTTGAGAAAAATGAATCACCTTGTTACTTTGGTGCTGTCTTTTCCCCTAAGGCTTTCGGACAAGACTACTTACTCCAGTAGGTTAGTAAGCTACCTCTTCCGCTTTCAGGCAAGGGTAGCTCAAGGGTAGCTCTGAAGGGAGAGTTGAGCGGAACCAGGCAGAAAACTCAGTGCTGCTGCATATGAATTGGCAAGTTAACAGAGTGAAAGAATAATATTAGCATGTTTTGGTTTGAATACATAAATGCAAAATTCATATAGAAGACAAAAAAAAAAAAAAAAAAAAAAAAAAGGTAGAAACTGGAAACATAGAAAGCTGGAGATTGCTGAAGCTACGACAAAGTTGATGAAGCAGGTGGAAAACTCTGTGCTAACATACAAAACTGGAGATTGCTGAAGCTACAACAAAGTTGATGAAGAAGAATGAATTGTAACTCCTTTTATAGAAGTGTATTCATAAACCAGAAAGGATTTGATTTTGTACTCGTATATGATTTGTATTAGGAACCAACTGTAAAAGGGACTGTAAAAGGGAAAATAGGAAAAAAAAAAAATCTGATGGCAGTGTATGCACTTTTGCCAAAAATAACAGGTTTTTTATTGGATTTTTTATTTTGAAAGGACTCATATGGTAGTACTACGACTCCTAGAGAGGTTATAGTGCAGGGTTTTATTATTGAGGAAAAATAAGGCAGAGTTTTTAAGGGTTTTTATTATTAAGGTAGTTTGTCTTTTGCTTAAAATAAAGGAAGGTTTGTATTAGGAACCAAATTCATACGGTAGTCCATGGAGGTTTTGATATTATGGTAGTTTTCTTTTGCTAAAAATAAGGAAGGTTTATATTGGAGTTTTTATTGTGAAAGGAATTAATATATATTATTAATGTTTAGTAATAATATATTTAAGAAATTAGTAAATGACTATTTTGTCTATTGCAGAGTCATTTAATGAAGGGCAAAAATTTCAATCAACATTTTTTAGGCCCTTCACAATTTTAATATAATATAAATTATTAATCTTTCACCAATGTTACTTCTAAGAGTCCGAGATATTAAATAAGTAGTACGTGCTAAGTTGGAATTTGATTGTGATTAGAATTCCATATAAGTTAATATTAGGGGAAGTTTTAACTACAATCATATCCAATATAGAATTATATTTTGAAGAAATAATTCGTCTTAAAGGGCATAAAAGTCCGTCAATATTTGAAGGATATTTTGGTCAATCAACAATTATACTCATGCTTTTAAAATAACCAGTATCTATGAACGTGCCTCGAACGTTAATATCATGTTAATTATTTTAGCAAGTGCTTTGAATCTAAAAACTCATTGAAAAATATCAGAATTATAGTTGGAGTCGAGAAATTAAAACAAAAACTAACTGCCAAACAAATTATTATTTGAGAGTATCCAAAAAGAAAGAGAAGGAAAAATATTTTAGTTATTCATGAATGCAATAATATTAAACCAAACTAAAGTTAAAATCACCTATATCGCATAAAATTGTTTTGAGAATTACATTGATCATCAGTTTCTTTTTGCAAACTAACTGCCTGTTTGGCCTAGCTTCTAAAACATGTCTCTAAAATATTTGAAAAGTTCTTTTCAAATTTTTTTTTTGGTGAGAAGCAGTTTGTGTTTAACTAATTAATTTAAAAAATATTTTTGAACAACAATTAGTGTTTAACCAATCTTTTAAAAAGTGCTTATAAATGTATTTTTCTCAAAATTGTTTTTCGAAAAAGTACTTATGGAAAAAACTACTCTTTTTTTTTTTTAGCTTTTGAGGAATAGTTTTTGCTACTTCTCAAAAGTACTTATTTTCTCTCAAAATCTTGACTAAACACGTCATTTTTTTTAACATAAACACTTTTGACCTCCCAAAAGCTTGACCAAACTGGCTATAATATTATTGTATTGTCAACAATTAGTGGCGAAACCAGGAATTTAAGTAAAGTGATTCGGAAAAAAAAAATATTATATTATCCCAAGGGGATTCAACAACTTGTATATATGCAAAAAAAAAAAAAAAAAAAAAAAAAAAAAAAAAAAAAAGAAGGAGTTTTACCCTGTCGACATAGTATAATTTTTCAACGAAGGAGGTTCAATTGACACTCCTTGCACCCCTCTGGCTCCGCCCCTGCCAATAATGTTGATCTATATCTCAAGTTCGACATGGAGTTTTCAACAATGTTAATAATTTTTACTCAAATTCAAATATAACAAAAGCTTTCCAAATCGAAGTAACGACTCATAACTTGGGAAGGGAGCTGGTATTTAACATAATTTATATTCTACATATCTAGTCGTATTAATTCTTGCTATTAGAACCTATTAGCTTTTGTTAATCGTTAGTATTTTAAAATATTCAAGAAATTGAATTACTGATATGTTTTTGAAAAAGCAAAATTAAAACATCGGAATCTTAGCTGAGAAAAGTTATAATTAAAATATATTATGTCACAAAGGCTAAACAAGTAATAATTAACATATATGAGCACTTATGGTACTACGAGTTATACTCTGCATATTATTTTAAGTTAATTGGAATACCTCTCAAGAAAATAATAACGTTAAAAATAACAGTGACATTTTGATTGAAAGAAAAAATCTAAACATATCAATTGGATGATTAAATAAAACAAAATTATTCATAGTTACAACTGTATTACGAAACATTAATCTACTAAGCTGAGATTATAGAATTTTGAGTCCTTTCCAAAGATCTCAAACGTATACTGTTTTATTTGTGTCCTTTCGTGGTGAGCTATTGTCAAAACTAATATAAACAATTAAGGGTATAAAAGTCGTTCAATATTTAAATGTTATTTTGGTCAACCAACATCTATATTCATGCTTTTAAAATAATATAGATAAATATAGATAGATACGTGCAGTTGCACATTATTTTCAATCAATCTCAATCATACTAAAAAAAATTAGATAATATTATTTGTAATTACATATATTTATTTTATTTATTTTATGAGTTACAACATAGTATAAGATTGTATTTACTTAATACTTATTTGAAATTGATGTTCTCGGTATTTATTATTTTTCCCTTTTCCCTGTATATAAAACATGTTATGACAGATAATTCAATATTAGAGATTAAGTGATCATATATTCATTTAGTGTCATTTAAAGATACAAATGTGTTGAAAATCGTTATTAAACAAAATTACATTATAAGAATATCATTCACTTTCA
Source organism: Lycium barbarum (assembly GCF_019175385.1). Lineage (NCBI taxonomy): Eukaryota > Viridiplantae > Streptophyta > Magnoliopsida > Solanales > Solanaceae > Lycium > Lycium barbarum. Next base: position 293,791 of record NC_083348.1, on the reverse strand, counting down.
AGAATATTTAGGTATTTATTTTTTAAAAATTAAGTAGATTATAAAAGTAAGGTATAATAATTTTTTATATTAATAAAATCAAGTAATTAAACAAACCTTATCTTACATAAATTCGATAGAAAGGCCGGATTTCTTAGTTCTCTAGGGAGGCACATGCATTCCATGTTAAATTTATTATTATAGTAAACGTAACAATACTCTTATTTTCTTAATAGAAGTCTTACTATATAAAATTTGCATCGGAATCAAATTCACGGTGGATAACCTAAACTTAATTAAGTACACAATTTGATATTTTTTTATTACCAAAATACCCAAAAAGAGAAAATTGTAGAGTTAAACTAAAAGGGTATAAAAGTCGTTCAATATTTGAAGGATATTATGGTCAACCAACATTTATATTCATGCTTTTAAAATAAATATATAGAATATAGATAGGTAGACTAATTTCTATGTCGTGCGTTGCACGAGAAATTCACAATGAAAATCATAATCTTTCAATTTCTTATACTATCCAAAAAGGAGTTAGAAAAATAGGTTAAATTAAACTTGAAATTTTGGTTCCTCTTTGAATTAGAATACATGTTGCACAATTAACTTTATATAAAATAATTTATTTGTTGTTAAGTTTGTTTTCTAAAACTTAAATCGTTTGTTGTTAAGTTTGTTTTCTAAAACTTAAATCGTTTGTTAGGATTGATGTCTCCATTGCTTATTCTTTGAAAATAATTTTCCAACCCAAATCTATCGAAGGTAACTCATAATCTCAATTATTTATAAAAAAAAAACCATTTTCAACCCTTATAGTACTCTCTTATAAAAACATTATCGTAACTTCAATTCGATCCACATCTCCATCATAACTGAAATCTTATACCCTTTCTTTTTATTGTCAGGATAAACTATATAATTCTTTTGTCCTATCTATCTCTTTGAAAAGTAATAAACGTTACGGCTGATGCTCGTCAGTTTTGGCTAATAAGAAATTCTTCGTCATAGATTCAAATTTTCACTTAATTAGAAATTGAAATAACAATTTTTCTAGTAATTATAAAATTTTTAATTTTTAAAATCCCAAGAATATAGCAAGGCAGTAAAAATTAAAGCACGGTTATTGAATACTTTAAAATTGCTTCATTGCTTAAGAAATTGAATTAATTAGTTCCTATTTAGCATACTCTCTTGCTTAAGGAAATGAATTAATTAGTCCACACCAGGGTTTAATTCCTATCAAATATTACAGTTATATTAATAGGTAAAGAGTAGACTAATCAAGAACTCACCCCCAGACTTCTGGTGTAAGTTAGAGGTATCAATTCTTCCCGTTTATATGTAAATAGTTCTAGAAAATGAAAATAATAATTCAATACTGTGCAATCAAAGGAATAACAAAAACTCAATAATAAAATCCTAAGCAGAACTGATCTTTTATGATTAAACTATTTTATCATTGCATCGCATTCTATACTGAAACTACTGGATAACTATTAGTAAAATTTTCACAAACAGCTACCTTTTAGCTCATTCGAACAACCTATAACTATATGTTTTACATTTACAATTCGTAGCTGGAGGATCCTATATTTAGCTAGTAGACGTATCGACTTAAATATAGGATAAATATAACGGAAATACACACGCTGAGAAAATTGAAAGTGCTATATTTATGGAAACAAAATCTATTCCAATTTAAATTAAAATCAGTTTTTAATGTTCCCTGATTCACCCAAATATCCTCCCATTTCATATCTGATCTCATATCTCATTCAAACAGCTAACAAATTAAAAAAAAATTGAATTCAAAAAGTATATTCATATTTTTAACCAAAAAAAAAAAAAAAGCTCAAAAACTAGTTCATAAAAAAACTTTGAAAAATAACGATATCAAACCAGTGAACAGAGCTCGTTTTAAATGATGAATATATATATTTGAATTCATCTGTTGAAATATCAAATTCAAGTTGAGTTCATAATTGAGGTAATAACAATTTCACTGCAACTTTTTTTTTTTTCTAAAATTTTGAATATACGAAAACTCAGATTCATAGATTCAAAATATTATTGTTTTAGTTAAATTGAATATAACACATTTTTGTATTAGAAAACAATAGAATAATGACAAGTATAACTGCGTTGATCCGACATTCTGGTTTTTGGAACGATCAAAACTGTTTTGTGAATTACAAGATTGATGTTGTTGTTTTCACTGATAATTGCAATTACGATGAGTTAGTTTCTACGATTACAAGTCAATTAGGCGTGGATACCGTCATAAAAACTATTTCAATAAAATATACTGTTGAAGGCGATTTTCAACCAACAGAAATACACAACGATATGGGAGTTCGTGTGTACGTTGAGCTTAAGAGAGAAAACAGAGTTTTGGGATGTATACAATGTGCTTTAGTATTCATGATATTGATATTGAGGATGATGAAACTGGTAATCGTATTATTAGAGATGATGTGCTGCAACTTGGATATAGCGAGAATAAGGATGGTATGGATGTTTGTGATTCTATAGGAAAGGTTGTTGTTTTGTTTGAGAATGATAAAAAATTGGTAATTTCGAACACGGAACGGAAAGGAGTTTTTGTGGATCAAGTTTACCAGGATAAGGAAATTTTAAAAATTGTGATGACGAAATACGCAATTCGTGAAAGATTCAATTTCAAAACAGAGAGATCGAATGCTATAAGGTATTATTTACTAAATGTATTCGGGTAACTATATTGCAGATGTATTTTTGTTATATTTGTACTATATTGAGATGATTTTTTAACTTGTTTAGCACACTTTTTATTAAAAAACGTTTTATGCACTATATTTCTGATATGATTTTTGTATATTTTGACTGTAATTAATTGATTCAATATGTACTATTTGCATTGTATTATGTAGCTATACTCTGGTATGTTGGTCGCCGGAATGTAAATGGAAGTTCAGAGCGTCGAGAATTGGGGATTCTGAAATGTTCAGGGTTAGATCTATCGATGAAGAACATACATGTCCATTGAAGAACAAGGTGTATTCACAAAGACAAGCAACAAGTTGGTTTATTGGAGAAGCGGTTGTCAAGGCGAAATAACTAACCATAAAACGAAGGTCACCCCTGGGGATATAATAGACGATGTCAAAAATGAACTCGGCGTAGATGTTTCTTATATGATGGCATGGAGAGCTAGAGACAAGGCTATAAAAGATTTGAGAGGTGATCCAGCTGATTCATACAAGAAGTTGTCGACATATATATACATCCTTGATAAAACGTATCCTAGATCGCTTGTTAAAATGCATAAATCACCAGAAAATGAGTTTATGTATTTGTTTGTAGTACTCAAAGCATTCATAAAAGGGTGCGAGTGTTGTAGACCAATAATTGTAGTGGATGGTGCACACCTTAAATCAACGTATAATGGTACATTTGTGTCGGCAAGTACTTTGGATGGAGCAGGTATGTGTAATTCTATTCTATGAATGTTTTTTTTTTATAAATACAACAATATGCTATTTATTTGCCAATAAACCTGCTAAAAACATACTCTGGATATATTGTTGTGTTAACTTGTGAATAATATATGCTGAAATACACTGTAAATATGTGGTGGATATATTGTAAATATATACTGTTGTTTTATAAATAATGTTGCTAAAAACACAGTGTGAGATCAAATTCAGTTAAAATTTATTATAAATATAGACTGATTTTTGTAGGTGATATTCTACCACTAGCGTATGGTGTGATATATTCTAAGAATAATAAGTCCTGGACGTGGTTATTTGAACTGTTCAAGTAAGCTTATGGTGTTAGGCAAAATATGTGTGTCGTGTGTTAACACCCGATTTTGTCCCGTCTTCCTCCAAAATATCTGTTTACGCTTATCATTATTATTATTATTATTATTATTATTATTATTATTATTATTATTATTATTATTATTATTATTATTATTATTATTATTATTGCTATTACTATTATTATCATTATTATTATTATTTTTGTTACTAGTATTATCATAATTTGCATTATAATCATTTCATCATTTTTACCACCATAGGCACACGCATAGCATTTATTTTCGCACAATTAAATAATAGCGTTTATTTACTGTTAATTTTCAAAATATTATTGCACGGGCATTACGACGTCATATAATTTTATTATCTGAGCACTAGTAATTATATATTTTATATTAGGTAATATTTTAGTCCATATTATTAGTCCAAATACGAGCCCAATTCATCAACAATATTTTCGGATCAGCCCAAAACAATTCAACTCGGCCCACACTCATTTAATCTACCCAGCCCACATTTTTCAGCCCACTACATTCAATACCCGAACCCGACCCGACTCTTTCAAATGAAATGAATCACAAGGGTTTTGGTTCTCTCTTCAGCCGCACCGCCCCCCCCCCCCCCCCCCTTCTCTTTCCTCTCTCTCTCTCTTCCTCTTAAACAAAAGCAGCAAATTACAGAGACCTTTCATCTCTATCAGGCCTTGCATGGCTATTTTGAGGAAAGAAATTAATGCCTGTACCTTCCCCATCCGGATTCAACTCTTTGAAAAAGGTTAATTTTTTGTTTTCTCCTTCTTTTTTCTGTGTCGATCTGAAACCGCCTTAATGAGTTTCGTTGATTTGTGAGGTTGAAAATCGTTTTCCTTATCAGTCCTTTTGTCATTTTCGTGGTAGAAATGTAATGGTTTTTGTCTTCTTCATCTTTTTTCTGATCCGATGTCATAGCAAGCATCTCAACGTTCAATTTGAACAGACTTCGATTTTGAAAGGTCCCGCCCAAATTTTAAAACCCTAGCAGTCCCCCTATAAATATTCGGTTCCTAATAAGAAAAAGGAGGTTTTTTTGAAACCCGAAAATTCCCTAAAAATATTAAGTTTGAGCCGCTTGAAAGTTGAAAGAGTTCTTCAGCCGCATAAAATCCCTTTTAGAATTAGTGTTTTTTTAGTTACATATTTCTAGTTTCAAGTGAAATACTATATATTCTGTTTGCTTACCCCTGGCATTCGTTCGAATTCAAGTGTATACAAATTCGGATTTAGTGGTGTTTCTTGTTAGATCGGAGGCTCAAACCCCACTTCGCTGCACCCGAAGAAGGTAAATTTCCTTCCTTTAAGTTATTTTTAGTGATTGTTTGAGTGTTTTAAACTGTCTATGTGATTCCTTTGCTTAGTTGTATTTTAGTTTCGTTTGTAGTTATTCTGGTTGAATTAAGCATGTTCCGTCCTGTTTAGTTTAATTCGGTGATTAGGTTAGCTTTATATGCAAGATTAGATTCATCTGGTGCTTTAAGTTCACATTTGTTGGCTGGTATGTCATTAGATTAATCATGTGTTGGTTTAGACTAGGTGACCTGTTAATCGTGTTTGTGTGCATTAGCCTTTTTCTATGATTAGTTAGTCTCTATCTCATATGCTTAGGATCTAATAAGGACCATTATGATGTCTATTCTGTTTGCTTCCATATACTGTTTAGAAGTGTGATGAAAATCCTTGCTTGTCCTCTAAAATCTGGGTTTGTCGGTTCATTGCTATGACATCTAATGAGTTCTATGTTCAGTTATGATCCAGAAGTCTACCCATCATGCTAATATGGTTAAAATTTGTTATGATTGGCCAGCCTATTAATTGTTTATGTAAAATCTAGATTAATGGGTATTGGATTTGATCAGTATGGTTAAATACGCGTTAGATAATTCATAAGCTTTCCTGCTTGACGCCATGATTAGTGTACTCAACCCTTTGTCTGTTTTCTTTTAACTAGTGTATAAGTTGATTCTGAATGTCTGAGATATATCCGTATCTGTTAAGTTAAGTTTAAAATCATTTGTGACCTATGTGTTTGATATACTAGAATGGTTTTTCTCTGTGGTGTGCCAACTGGTTTGTTGTAGATAGTGTCACAAATCTCAGAATGTGTTCTAAAGAGATATAAAGGACCATCCTATTTTTGAAAGCAGGCTTCTCCTCTGTACGATTCTCTGTATGCAAGCACTTCGCTAAAACATGATCAACCCCCTTTTAAATGGTATAATTTCAGTCGGGCTTGTGGGATTAGATGCTGTCTAGGCTTTAATGGATGCCGAAATGATTTTTTTTGGGAAACAACTAAAATGTGAATTGAAACGCGATGATATTTTTGCTATAGCTTTTAGTATTATAAGCTGCTAGCAGTGATGATAATTTGCTATAAGTACTAGTATGTTGCTTTGCCAATATGGAAATGGAACTGGGCAGTGTGCCTGCATACTATAAACGTCCCTCCTGAAGTCAATAGGTGTCTTGTAATATGCCATGCTTAGATTTGGTAGGTGTTGTATGTTGCCAGTATACTTAGTCTATGTTATATGCGTCTTCGTATGAGTAAACAGGTATTATCAAATCACGTGTATAGTTTGTTATCAGTTTGGTTTTGTTTAAAATTTTGTACGTTGTTGCGAGCATATCTCAGTTGAATGTATACACGGTGTATACTCAAACATACATAGTATGTATACAAGTCGCTGATTTGGTTGTTTCGAATTTTACATTATATATAGTCTTATTTATTGATTATACACTAATCCTTGTCTTTCTTTTTATGCATGACCATCGCATACGAGTCCGAGGGACTCGTTCTTCTTCCGCATTCGGTGTTGGGCTAAAAGCCCAACGTAATTCTCTCGAGTCAGCCCTTATCCGCAGTGAAATGAAATTTTCTGGGCCAAAGCCCATATAGCAGCAGTCCGAAAATGGGCTGAGCCCATTTAATTGCATGTGTTCCTCCACTTTATTTTGTGCCTTTAATTTGTATTGTGCAACTAACTGATGAGTCGTGAAATTACGGCTCATTCGACGCCAATTACTTAGTCTTTTGTAAATCCCCAAGTGTTTTTGATGTCGTTTCTCGTGTTTTTGTGTCAATTTGTAGAATAACATGTGCCGGAAGCAACTTGAAACATTTTGAAGCAAAACGAAGCAAAATGAAGCAAAAACCCAGCAGAACTGAACAATGGCACCACCTGCGAATCGCAGGTACCACATGCGAGTCGCAGGTGGTGCAGCACCTGTTGACAGAGAGGACCAAATAAGATACCACATGTGACACCACATGCGACACCACCTGCGAGTCGCAGGTGTAACATGCGAATCGCGTCCGGTGTCGCGGATGCTGCTCAACAAATAACTGAAGATGTGACACCTGCGATGGTCTGGTGAAACCTGCGACTCGTGGGTTGAACATGCGACACTATGTGCGAATCGCACCCTATGCACAGGGGCATTTTTGTCTGGAAATTGTTCCCGTTTTGGACATGCTATAAATAGATTGCTAGGGTTTTGGATTGTATTATTCTGCAGTTTTTAGCATAGACTCTTGTGGAGTGCATTTATTGTTGGTTGGTGAAGTATTTAAGAGATTTCTTTTGGCTTTGTCATCTTCTCTATCCAACACTTTTGTAAGATTTATGAATTCATTTTACTTGATTGATTTACTTTTAATGAATATCATTAGCTAATCTTTCAGCTAAGGTTGTGGGATCCAATGTGTTAGTTATGTGATTGGGTTTCATATTCATACTACATTTATATGCTAATGGTGTTTTCTATTAACTCCTCAAGCATTAATGTCTTGTGATGGTGTACAACATTACTTGTGCTTAATACCATTACGTTGCTTGGAAAAGAAAGTAGAGGTTAGGAAAAGAGTTAATAGCAACAATGTGGGTCATTAAATCCATCTAATAGCTTGAGCTAGGAATAGTAAAGCTAGTTGAGGCTACATGGGTGTTCTCTTATAAAACATTCTAGAGCTTGGAAAAGCCTAGGGTGAAATTTGCTGATTTGGTTGGAAAACTTTTGGCAAGAATCGCGTGACCCTTGGCTTAATGCACCTAGGCATGTAAACAAGTTGAACTGATACCCAATCGCATTACTTTCCATTGGAACCACAACCTTAGTCCCATTTACCAATTGGTTACACCTTATAAACACTCTCAGTCATTAATGAACAAACAACAATCAAACTTTTATTATATTTCCTTTCCCCTTGAAATATAGACTAACAGTCGGGTGTTACACTTATCAAGTATATTTCTTCATTGTATTCTCTGTGGGATTCGACCCCAACCTTGTTGGGTTGTATATTTGACGACGACCGCTTACTCCTGATCTCAAAGGTGTAATTTGGGGGTATCAAATTTTGGCGCCGTTGCCGGGGAATACGGTCTAGAAATTTACTAATTAGTGTAAAACTTTACTTTTAGTCTTTATTTCTTTTCTTATTTCCTTTTTGTTGTTGTTTGTTGTGCAGGCAATATGGATGAGGATGATATCCCTGTCCAAAATCCACCAGTAGCGGTTGGTGAAGAAGCTGCGAGGGCAGGCTATGCAGCTGCAATTCAGCCCCCACCTTTGATTGGAAATTCAAGTTTCCATATAATCAACACAATGTTGCACCTGCTCAACACTAAGGGCCTGTTCGGCGGTCTACCCAAAGATGACCCGAATAGGCACCTTAGGAACTTTCTTGGGGTCTGTTCTACCAATGTGCATCTGGGCGTCTCAATTGAAGCAGTCAGGCTACGGCTCTTCCGGTACTCCCTAATGGGGGAAGCCACGGCTTGGTTAGATGATCTTCCTTCCGGGTCCATCACTACTTGGGAGGAACTGACCGAAGAATTCCTCAAGAAGTTCTTCCCTCCATCGCGGATGTTACAACTCCGTGACGAAATCAACAACTTTCGTCAACTTCCGGATGAGGCTCTCCATGAAACTTGGACTCGTTTTAAAAAGAAAGTCAAAAGCTGTCCCAAGCATGGGTTGCCCGACGGTGTGCTTCTACAAACATTTTATAGATCTCTAGATTCGGTCAACAAATCGGTGGCGAACAACATTGCAGAGGGGTATCTTATGGATAACTCTTATGCCACTGTTTGTGAATTATTGGATAAATTGACCGAGACTAATGAAGCATGGCACACTAGGGATTCGGAAGTGGGTGGAGGAAGTTCCTCCAAACATGTGCTCACTCGTGAGATGATTAAGAAGGAGGAAGAGAGAGATGAGTCCATGGCCAAACTTGTCACCCAAATGGACCTTCTGACAAAACGTGTCATGGGTGGCGGAAGCAAAAATGTGAACATGGTAGAATCCTTTGAAGGGGTTCCTCCGGATGAGCAATGTTTCCAAATGTATGATGAGGAGGGAGTTATGTCAACAATCTGAGGGAGGGTTCCCGTCCGAACTATCAAGGTCCAAATCAAGGATCTTGGCGGCAAGGTCAAGGGAATCAAGGTTGGAACAAATAACAAGGTCACTCTAATTGGAGAGATAATCGTGACAACAATCAAGGGGGGTACAATAGCAATTACAACAATCATCGGAGCACAAATCCGTATGTCCCTCCAAAGGGAAATCAACCAAGCTCTGGTCAACCGCCCAATAGCGACTCCGCTAGTTCAAAAATTGAAGATATGTTGTCAAAGGTACTGAGGAAAGTGGAGTCCACCGACACCTTTTGCAAGGAGACTAGAGATGAGGTCAAATCCATGGGTCAAGTTGTAAGTTCACACTCCACCTCCATTAAACATTTGGAGTCTCAACTTGGCCAAATCTCGGCAATCCTAAACCAAAGGCAGAAAGGCTCACTCCCTAGTGACACAGTTGCAAACCCAAGGAACGATGGTGAACATAAATGCAACGCAATTACTGCTAGGAGTGGCAGAACAATTGGGGAAAATGCGTTGGTGAAAGAGAATGTGTTGGGTGATGAAGAGAAAATGGTTAAAGAACCCACGGTTATTGTAGAAGAAGCAAACCCAACGAATAAGCGGGCTGGTAGTGAAGAGCCCATCGCTAACAAGGACCTTCCGGAAATCAATGATGCCTCGGAAAGCAAGGAAGCGGCGGAGGAGGTACCAAGGGCTTCACCGCCCATTATAAGGCCTCCCCCTCCTTTTCCCCAATGATTGACAAAGCAAGCGGAAGATGGAAAGTTCCTCAAGTTCATAGATCGATTAAAGGGGCTCTCAATAAATATTCCATTGATTGAGGCACTTGAACAAATGCCCGGTTATGCGAAGTTCATGAAAGATCTCGTGACCAAAAGAAGGAGTCCTGGCATTGAAACATTGGGGGGCACTCATCATTATAGTGCAATTGTCACCAAAGCTTTGGTGCACAAAAAAGAAGATCCCGAAGCATTCACAATCCCATGCACCATTGGTAAATACAAGTTTGCTAAAGCTTTATGTGATCTTGGAGCAAGCATCAATTTGATGCCGCTTTCTATATTCAACAAGTTGGGATTGGGCACCCCCCGTCCTACCACGATGAGATTACTTATGGCGGATAGAACCGTAAAGAGGCCCATTGGTATTCTTTATGATGTGCTTGTAAGAGTGGATAAATTTATTTTTCCGGCCGATTTTGTGATCTTGGATTGTGAAGTCGACTTTGAAGTTCTCATAATCTTGGGAAGACCATTCTTAGCCACAGGGCATGCCCTCGTGGATGTGGAAAGAGGTGATCTGAAATTTATAATGAATGATGAAGAGATCACTTTCCATATTTGCAAGTCAATGAAACAACCGACGGATATGAGTGTTGTGTCGGTTATTGACACAATTGATGAAGCAATGGAGACAACCGTAGAACATGAGCATATAGGTGATATGTTGGCTGCGGTGATAATGAATTATGAATGGGATGACGAAAAAGAATTTGAGGAGATGGTCAATGCATTGATTGGAATGGGGTCTTACCACCTCAATCCAAAGAGACTCGATCTTGACTTGGAAAACCGAGAAACTCCTCCTGCAAAACCTTCAATTATTGAGCCTCCTACTTTGGAACTTAAACCTCTTCCTTCACATTTGAGGTATGAGTTTCTTGGACTCAGCAACACATTGCCTGTGATTATATCTGCCCGGTTGACGGATGAGCAAAGAGAGAGGTTGATGGTGATCTTGAGAAGATACAAAAAAGCTATCGGGTGGAGTATCGCAGATATTCAAGGGATTCCACCCAGTATTTGTACGCATAAAATTCAGCTTGATGAAGATTGTGAGCCAAGCGTTGAACATCAAAGGAGGTTAAATCCTCCCATGCAAGAGGTCGTAAAGGTTGAGATAATCAAGTGGTTAGATGCCGGGGTTGTGTACCCTATTTCGGATAGCTCATGGGTGAGTTCGGTTCAATGCGTGCCAAAACAGGGTGGGATCACCGTGGTTGCGAATGATAAAAATGAGTTGATCCCCACTCGCAAGGTTACCGGATGGCGTGTTTGCATGGATTATCGGAAGCTGAATAAGTGGACCAAAAAGGACCACTTCCCAATGCCATTCATGGATCAAATGCTTGATAGGCTTGCGGGCAGATATTATTATTGTTTCCTTGATGGGTATTCCGGGTACAACCAAATCACCATTGCCCCCGGACCAAGAGAAAACTACCTTCACTTGTCCTTATGGGACTTTTGCTTTCAAGAGAATGCCTTTTGGGTTATGTAATGCACCCGCAACATTTCAACGCTGCATGATGTCTATTTTCTCCGATATGGTTGAGGAGTCCATTGAAATCTTCATGGATGACTTTTCCGTAGTTGGGGATTCCTTTGATGAATGCTTGAAGAATCTTGCCCAAGTATTGAAACGATGTGAAGAAACAAATTTGGTTCTAAATTGGGAGAAGTGCCTCTTCATGGTTAGAGAAGGCATCGTCTTGGGGCACAAGATTTTGGAAAATAGGCTTGAAGTCGATCAAGTTAAAATTGAGGTTATTGTTAAGCTTCCCCCTCAAATTTCCGTTAAAGGTGTTCGTAGCTTTCTTGGGCATGCTGGGTTTTATAGAAGATTTTTCAAGGATTTCTCGAAAATAGCCAACCCTCTATGCAAGTTGTTGGAGAAGGAGTCGAAGTTTGTATTTGATGATGCTTGTTTGAAGGCATTTGAGGCTTTGAAAGAGAGACTCACATCGGCTCCTATCATCATTGCCCCGGACTGGTCTCAACCCTTTGAGCTAATGTGTGATGCAAGTGGCTTTGCCATGGGGGCTGTTCTTGGCCAAAAGCGGGATAAGATCTTCCACCCAATTTACTACGCAAGCAAGACTCTGAACAGTGCCCAAATGAATTACACTGTCACAGAACAAAAGTTGCTGGCTATTGTGTTTGCTTTCGAGAAGTTCCGGGCTTATTTGTTGGGCACACATGTGATTGTTCACACCGATCATGCAGCCCTACGTTACCTCATGACAAAGAAAGATGCAAAACCGAGGTTGATACGTTGGGTCCTTCTCTTGAAAGAGTTTGACTTTGAAGTCAATGATAGAAAGGGGTGTGAAAATCAAGTTGCGGACCACTTGTCTCGTCTTGAAGAGGCTGGGCGTCCATTGGATGGCCTAGAAGTCAATGAGTCATTTCCGGATGAGCATGTAATGGCGGGGTCGCATGACATGATCCGTTGGTATGCCGATTTTGCTAACTTCCATGCAAGTGACATCATGCCGGTGGATTTGAACTTCCACCAAAAGAAGAAGTTTTTGAGTGATGCCCGGAAATTTTATTGGGACGAGCCATATCTATTCAGGGTTTGTGCCGACAACATCATAAGGAGGTGCATACCCGAAGTAGAAATGATGCCCATCATCGAAGCCTGTCACTCATCACCGGTTGGTGGACATCATAGTAGCTCAAGAACGGAAGCCAAGGTTTTTCAAAGTGGTTTTTATTGGCCGACAATTCATCAAGATGCTCATGACTTTGTAAAAGCTTGTAATCAATGTAAAAGGCATGGGGGCATATCAAGAAGGCATGAGCTACCAATGACACCGATTCTCGAAGTTGAATTGTTCGATGTATGGGGCATTGATTTTATGGGTCCATTTGTAAGCTCCTACAGCAACAAGTACATTCTTGTGGCAGTAGACTACGTGTCCAAATGGGTGGAAGCCGTAGCGCTCCCCAACAATGAAGGAAGAAGCGTCACTGCATTTTTAAAAAGAGTTATCTTCTCAAGGTTCGGAACTCCAAGAGCAATCATTAGTGACAGGGGTTCTCATTTCTGCAATAGATTATTCAAGACTGTTCTTGAGAAGTATGGGGTCAAGCATAAATTTTCCACCCCGTATCATCCCCAAACAAGTGGCCAAGTTGAGGTCTCAAATAGACAGATCAAGAGCATCCTTTCTAAAACAGTGAATGCTAACCGGACTGATTGGTCAAAGAAATTGGATGACGCTTTATGGGCTTACCGAACAGCTTGCAAGACCCCAATTGGCATGTCTCCATATCAATTGGTATTTGGAAAAGCTTGTCATCTTCCGGTGGAACTCGAACATAAGGCGTTGTGGGCCTTGAAAAAGTTGAATCTAGAATGGGGTGATGCCTCCAACTTGAGGTTGGAACAGATTAACGAGCTCGATGAATTTCGACTGAAATATGCGAGTTTTGCACTCTACAAGGCCCGCACGAAACACTTCCATGACAAGAAGATCTTGCAAAGAGAGTTCAGCATCGGGGATCACGTACTGTTGTTCAACTCCAGGCTCCGGTTGTTTCCCGGAAAGTTGAAATCCAAATGGTCCGGCCCGTTTGAAATCACACAAGTGTTCCCATCCGGAGAAATTGAACTTGTTTTCCCAAGTGGTAATAAAATCAAAGTGAATGGGAAAAGGGTGAAACATTACTGGGGATCTCATAATGAAGCAAAGATTATTGAGGTCTTCCTCCTCAATGAGCCATGAAAGGGCTAAACAGGTATCAACGTCATGCTGCGACGTAAAATCAAGCGCTTTTTGGGAAGCAACCCAAGTTTTATTTTCATGTATTGTTATTTTTTTTTTACTTTTGTGATGTTTTTGATGTGTGTCCAAGTGTGTAGGAATAAAGTGTGTGCACAACGAAGAAGATTTTGAAAAATGCCAATTGGCATGACCTGCGAAAGAACCCGCGATTCGCATGTCGTGCCCGCGATTTCATCCGCGAATCGCAGGTGTTGTCAAAATGCAGCCCATGAAAGCTGAACTCTCTGTCAGCATCTGCGAAGGAATGACACAACATGCGACTCGCATGTTACACATGCGACATCATCCGCGAGTCGCATGTTGTGCAGGTAAGTGAAAAGTCGCGGGTCGACCCGACCCGACGCGGTTCAGTTTCTTTTAAATAAAAGAAGGTAACAGCTGTTCTTATCAGTTATAATCTTCACTCTTCCTCTCTCCCTTCTCCTTAATTCCTCCTATATCATTCCATTTCACTTCAATCATCTTTAATCAACTCCTAAAAACCCTAACTAGTGATTACTTCCTTTTTCCCTTAAAAATAAAGGATTTCAAAGTTTTCTACTTTCATCTACTCTCAAGGTATGTCGACTGTTCTCTTTCTTTTCATTAGTTAGTATCTGCTAATTGCTCTATTACATGCCATTATCATGCCATACCACTTGTTGTAATTAGTTATTTGGGTAGATTTATCTTATGTGTTAAAAGGGTTGTTGGAAATTGATGAACAATGGGGAATTCTTGAGTACCCATGCTTGTGTAGTCCTTCTAGGAAGTGATTGTTGGTGACGAATTAGATAGTGACTGGGGAATTCTTGAGTACCCATTTGATGTATGAACTTTTAGTTGAGGTACACTCACAACTTGTGTGATGTAATGCCTAAACGACCCTGAGTGTTTGGTTGTTGTAGAAATATGATCAGTTGCCAAGAATGGGGAATTCTTGAGTACCCATGGCACATTACCTGTAAAATAGGACCCGTGATACCTTCTGAGTCACAAAATGTCATTGTCTTTTGTGAGGAACAACCATCGAACATAGGTGCGAGTAAGTGAACAGCCTTTCCCAATGATAGACAGGGTGATAGCGCCCTTAAGGGAAAAAGTTACGTAAATATGTTCTTATGTGTGTGCATCTGTGTTGCAAAAAAAAAAAAGAATGAAATCAAGTGTCTCACCTGCGAGCAGCATCCGCGATTCGCATGTTTGACATGCGAATCGCACTTGCTGCAACAGGTGATGACAGTGAAGAACTAGTTTTCTGGCATGATCCGCGACATTACCCGCGAGTCGCAGGTCACACATGCGACTCGCATGTGATGTTTCGCAGGTGGTGCCACCCTTCAATACTTTGTTTTTGTTTCTTCTTCTTATACATACCTCTTTATTATTGCTAAACGAACACCATAAATAATGGGTATATTTTTGTATGTTGTGCAGGATGGTTCGATCAAATCAACCTCAAAGTGGAGGAAGACGAGCGACATGAAAAACCTCCTCTTCTAGAAGAAAAGAAAAGGCACCGGCTGATCCCGTTCCCCAGTCTGAAGAGGGGACACATGGGGCTTCCTCTCCTGAGCCCGAGAATGCCGTCACCAGAGGTCAACGAAGAGAGGCAATGGAGCAACGGTTCACCGTGCCTGGATCCAGGGAGCTGTATAAGACTTGGAATACAATTAAACATGATGGGAATCCAGTTCGGGGCCTCATTGTCGAAAAGAGGGTCACTCTACAGGGACTGCAAGATCAATGCCCGGGCATCATTCTCAGGCTTGAGGCCTTAAGATGGACCTATTTCATGCAGCCTGCTGAATATTGCCCAACCCTGGTAATGGAATTCTATGCAGCTTATGTGGCTACATTGAATGCAAAGAGGACGCGCCGCACACCAAAGAAAAACTTGGAGCACCTCTGTTGGGTTCCGGTTGGGGGGAAGGAGATTGATTGTGTTGCCGATACCATAACATCGATCCTATATGAGCAACGCAGCGAAACAGACCCTGTTGAAGGTTGGCCTCCGGTTAGTTCTGAATATGAATTGAAGATAGAAAACTCGGAGGAGCAACGCGAGTGGGTAGCTTCAGTGATTGCCTCAGGGACTCCACCATGGCTGGATCCATCTGTCCCGATTGAGAAGAACACTTTCAACCGTGAGGCCAAGTTTTGGTTATCCTTAGTATCGTCGCGGGTGAGTCCTTCCAAGCATAGCACTGACATACCTATTGCCAAGTGTATTATCATTGCTTCACTCATGTCCGGGTACCTTGTCGATGTGGGGGTAATTATCCGAGACGAGATCAAGAATAGGTCCACTCAAAAGAACACATCGCTCCCTTTTCCTTGTTTGATCACTACATTATGCCGCCGGAAAGAGGTTCGTGATATTCCTCGGGTGGACAGGAATTTACCGGCTGATCAAATGATTGATTACACCAAATTAGTACCGGGGACTAGGAAGCGAAAGCGGGTGAGCACAGAGCCAAGAGCTTCGGGAACAACACTTGATGCTCATATTCTTGAGCCCGAAGACTTGGCCACCGATGATGAGGAGACAGCTCCCACCACTGCCCCTCAAGTACCGAGGTCTGACCCTCCAAGTTCTTCCACTACAGTTCCCACTGACACGGTTCCGCCATCCACCACAGCAGCCCGTGGAGTGTCTACCGAGGGTATGCGGGTACTCCGGGCAGCAGATGCTAAATTTAATTGGTTGGTTGAGAGGCTTCCCAATTTTGTGAAAAAGGCAATTGAGGAAGCCATGGCACCCTACACTCAAGCTATCACAGATATTAGGGCGGAGCAGGACAAAATTAAGGAGCATGTTCGCCGCATTGATCGTCGGTTGGAGAAAATTGAGGGGGGCAGTGTAGGCGGCCTTTCGGCCATTCGGGCGGACCTAGCTAAGGTCAAGGAGGACATTCGAATATTACAGGTCCCCGACATTGAGCTCAGTGCACCCATTCTACCTTCCAGTGCCTCCTTATTCTCTACTGGGCCCACAGCGCCTGCCATGCCTTCGGGAAAAGGGGTGGTGGAGCCAACTGGGGAGGAAGAAGACACTGAGGAAGAAGAGGAGGAAGAAAGTGATGAAGAGTTTGATGAGGAGCTGGAGGTTGACCCAGCTGTTGAGGAGGCACGTACTTCCACCCGGGCTGCTGGTATCGCTGAGGATGAGATTGACACATATGTGGTGATGCAGCAGTCCCTAGAGGCAAGCAGGAAACCCAGGGGGGCATCTCGACCCCCGAGGGCGGGTGAGGCCAGTTCATCCACTGCTCCTCCAGCTGACACACCATTGCCCCGTCTGTGGGGCCTGAGATACTGACACCCGGGCAGGAGGGTGATGCTACACCGCTTCCATTGATCGTACCTCCGTTGGAGGTCCTCCCTGCTGATCGGTCGCCATCGGACGCCTGATGCGTCCATCGTGAGTTACTCATCCCTTGTACTACATTTTGATGCATTGAGGACACTGCTTATTCCTTTTGTTGGGGGTAGGACAGCTCATGCTGCATATGTTTGTTTTTATTGTTTTAGGATAGCTCATGTTTAAGTTTGTGCACTTGTAGTTTGTCATTATTTAAGTTTGTGCACTTGTAGTTTGTCATTGCCAAGTATAATAGTGATGGTTGATCGGTTTATAAATTTATAAATTTATAAAAAAAATTATTTTGTTTTTCGTGGTTTTTAAATTTATAAATTTTTCTTATTTTGTTTTTCCATCATATTTTGACCACACCCCTCCCAAAAATTCTTGCATATGTACTCAGAAGGGAGGAGCAACACTAACATGACTCATTTGGTGACACACAAATGTTTTGCAAGTCTAGAATGATGGGTTGAGAAGTAGTTAGAAGATAGCAAAGTAATCCATGTGTCATATGTGTGAAAGGTTATTGTTCTAGTCTTGTGCATAATTGTGATCTAGAACTTGCCCGGAAAGTGTCTCAAGGCGAAATACTAAACTACACTTGTTTGAAAAAGGATATTAGGCTCTCTTTGGACCGCCACTAAACCTAAAAATTCCTACCCATTGCATTGATATCCTAGTTAACCCATTTTTGAGCCGTAACTTTGTTTTTCTTTTCTTTCATTACAACCTTGTGACAGGCCCCATTCCTTTTGCCCTTGTTTACCCACCTTTTTGCATCGTATCTCCCTAAGCAAATAGAATACGCTACAATTGGCTAAGTGCTTAAGTTTGGGGGTGGTAGCTAAAAAAAAATGTATATGTAGATATTTGTGTAGAGAAAGGTGTGAATAATGGTTGTGATGTAAGAAATAAATAAAAAAAATAAAAAAATAATGATATTGGAAATAGGAGGCACGAGTTGGCAAATAATGCTTAAATGCTGAAGAAGGAACAGATTAGGTGAAGGAAGCGTATTCGAAAATGCTTAGGGAGACGTCAAGTCACTCTTACCCAAATTTCACCCTACCTTAACCCCAAACCTAAACTATGACCCGCAAGTCCTAATTGATTTTGAATAAAGTGTGTTTATATTAGTGGAGAAATACTTAAAGGGAAAGCTTATGGCACCACATGTTTTTTGTACTTGTACATTTTCTTTTCTGAGTGTGAGTGGTTCTCTCCTTACTCGTCTTTTGTCCCAATTGCTATTCATGAATATGTGTGTGTGGGACTTTCTTTGGTCTTATTGTGAGGGCATGTGGATTACTAGGCTCAATGAAAGAATTACTTCTTGACGCCTCATTTGAAGCCGTTTCTTTTAAAGATAGAATAACATTGTGTCATCAAGTGCATCAGTTGGTTAATGCTCGCCTATTGAGGAAAGGCACCATGTCTCGCAATAAGAGGGAGGGGAACTCGTATTTTGAACAATTATGCTTTGGCTGATTGTGATCATCATTGTAGTACCTAGCAATTGGCATATATGGTAGTTCTGTTTTAAATGCTTGAGGACAAGCAAAAGTATAAGTTTGGGGGTGTTGATGAGTCGTGAAATTACGGCTCATTCGACGCCAATTACTTAGTCTTTTGTAAATCCCCAAGTGCTTTTGATGTCGTTTCTCGTGTTTTTGTGTCAATTTGTAGAATAACATGTGCCGGAAGCAACTTGAAACATTTTGAAGCAAAACGAAGCAAAATGGAGCAAAAACCCACTAGAACTGAACAATGGCACCACCTGCGAATCGCAGGTACCACATGCGAGTCGCAGGTGGTGCAGCACCTGTTGACAGAGAGGACCAAATAAGATACCACATGTGACACCACATACGACACCACCTGCGAGTCGCAGGTGTAACATGCGAATCGCGTCCGGTGTCGCGGATGCTGCTCAACAAATAACTGAAGATGGACACCTACGATGGTCTGGTGAAACCTGTGACTCGCGGGTTGAACATGCGACACTATGTGCGAATCGCACCCTATGCACAGGGGTATTTTTGTCTGGAAATTGTTCCCGTTTTGGACATGCTATAAATAGATTGCTAGGGTTTTGGATTATATTATTCTGCAGTTTTTAGCATAGACTCTTATGGAGTGCATTTATTGTTGGTTGGTGAAGTATTTAAGAGATTTCTTTTGGCTTTGTCATCTTCTCTATCCAACACTTTTGTAAGATTTATGAATTCATTTTACTTGATTGATTTACTTTTAATGAATATCATTAGCTAATCTTTCAGCTAAGGTTGTGGGATCCAATGTGTTAGTTATGTGATTGGGTTTCATATTCATACTACATTTATATGCTAATGGTGTTTTCTGTTAACTCTTCAAGCATTAATGTCTTTTGATGGTGTACAACATTACTTGTGCCTTAATACCATTACTTTGCTTGGAAAAGAAAGTAGAGGTTAGGAAAAGAGTTAATAGCAACAATGTGGGTCATTAAATCCATCTAATAGCTTGAGCTAGGAATAGTAAAGCTAGTTGAGGCTACATGGGTGTTCTCTTATAAAACATTCTAGGGCTTGGAAACGCCTAGGGTGAAATTTGCTGATTTGGTTGGAAAACTTTTGGCAAGAATCGCGTGACCCTTGGCTTAATGCACCTAGGCATGTAAACAAGTTGAACTGATACCCAATCGCATTACTTTCCATTGGAACCACAACCTTAGTCCCATTTACCAATTGGTTACACCTTATAAACACTTTCAGTCATTAATGAACAAACAACAATCAACTTTTATTATATTTCCTTTCCCCTTGAAATATAGACTAACAGTCGGGTGTTACACTTATCAAGTATATTTCTTCATTGTATTCTCTGTGGGATTCGACTCCAACCTTGTTGGGTTCTATATTTGACGACGACCGCTTACTCCGGATCTCAAAGGTGTAATTTGGGCGTATCACTAACCCTTTACCTTGTTCTTTTTTTAAACTTAGATGAATTCTAGTAAATTAGTGGACTAGTTTAGTATAATGGGTAGTTAATTAGAAGGGAAAACTAGTAGTTAGCTCTGTAGGCTTCATTTTTTTATCTATAATATCTATCCTAAATTATTTACATTATCTTTAATTTATCTTAAAAATTATTTGCATCATTTATAATATTTACTATTACCAGAATCACTAATTTCCAATAATGAGAACATGTGCCTTGAACTAGAGAATTACTTTCCATTTCTTTATCGCCTTAGAGATTTAACGTACCATGGATATGGAATATATGAATTTAGGTATTGCAAGATGATTTAATTACACGTCATCCTAATCAAGCGTAGTTAATAAACGATAATAAAAGGGATAAAGAAAACTCATTAGCTATTTTTGTATTTTGTTTATACTCCTAAAATATAAAATCAATTAATACCTCGTCACTTGAGTTATCTCAAATATTTATTAAAACTCTGCACAAACCCGCATTTTCTTCTACTTATCTGCAACTTAGTATATTTTATGCAAATCTTACTTTAAATAGCATTATTATTTAAAGCATAGCAATATTTATCGTTTATTTTAAATAGCATTTGAAGTCTCTTTTTCTGCAAATTATTCTACAAGTCCTATTTAAATAATATTATTATATTCTTTCTTCAAAACCTAAACAACCTTTATAAATCTTATTTTAAAATAGCCTTTAAAGTTCTTCTTTTATACAAATTATTATATTTTCTGTAAATCTTATTTTAACTAACATTATTTTCCTTTAAAACTTTAGCGATAGTTGTAAGCCATTTTTCTAAAATTTAAACACTATATTTAGCCTTAATTAATTAACCTAAGTTTGGCCGGTAAACCGTAGTTAGCGAATTTTAAAGGATGCCTAACCCCTTCCCTTTAGGATAATTAGAACCCTTACCTAGAATCACACTGATTAAGCAGACCATTAACGGAGATTTAGGTAGCTTTACCTTAGTTAATAATTAGGTGTCCTAATTCACCTTTAAAATTAATTAGGTGGCGACTCCTTAAAATAAAACAAAATATTTAAATGGGGTATAACATAGTGTCCAACAGACATGAAAGCATAATACACGCAGTTTCTATGGTGTATCCTACTGTTCCTCATTTGGCTTGTGTATGACATTTGTGTAAAAATGTGAAAAAGCAATACACATCGAATAGTAAGGTGTTGAGTCCTATTTTTTATTCACTGGTGAAGGCATACACCCAGGATGAGTTCGATTAATAGATGGAGAAGATTGGGAATGTTGATATTCGGGTAAAACGATACCTAGAAGGCGCCGGCAAGGATAAATGGTCTAGGCATTATTCAATTGTTAACAGAGAATGGACAATGACTTCAAATATAGCCGAATGTATTAATGGAAAACTGGTTGCTGCAAGAGAGTTACATAGTTTTGATTTCCTTGAAGAAGTGAGGAAGATGTTTGGTAGATGGAATTGCACAAATAGAAAAAATGGCACCTACACATTCACAACACTGATGCGGCGTGTCAAGATATGTTGTCGATCAACGAGTACAAATCAATACGAATGAGGGTATGTTTGTTTTGCAACACAAAATTTTAATCTATATTTTACTATATCTAATCTATATTTATCTATATTCCCAAAATGGTAAAACTGCTCGAGTTAATGCTTGTTTATAGTTTAAATGGTTCTCAGGTTGAAGCGTCAACTAAATATGTTTACACAATGAATGATGGACTGAGGCGTTTTATAATCGATTTGAAGAAGAAAACATGCAGCTGTAGGATGTTCCAACTGGATGAGATACCGTGTTTTCATGCATGGGCAGTATTGGAAAATAAAAACTTGACTGCTGATGCATATTGTTTGGAATTATTCAAGCCAGAAACAGTTGTGAACACATATGATGTGCCGGTTGATCCTCTTCCTGATGAGACCGAGTGGAATGTTCCTAAAAGCATATCAGATGAAGTTGTTATGCTACCGATCCATAAGAGACCCCTGGGAATCCAAAAAAGAAGAGGGATAAGCCATTACAGGAGTTGATGATTGGTAAACGCAAGAATACTTGCAGTAAATGTGGACGTCTTGGTCATAACAGGCGTTTGTGTGATAATCCGCCGCTCAATAAGAAGAATAAATAAGTCCATTTTGATTTTATTTGTTAAGACAATTCTACTTTCATTTTCTGTTAAAAATAAAAAATGAATTAATATTGAATTCATATTATTCTAGTATGGTTGTATTTCACATGGTTGAACATCCGATGTTTTTCAATGTTATGTTATATTGGTGGTTTAATAAGATTTGAAAAGTCTACTCTATATAAACTGATTTGACCTTTTGTTTTGGATTTATGTTTTATAGTTGTATTTCATATATATTTTGGCTATATTTTAGTTGCATTTTGACTGATCTGTTAGACACTACTTATTCTGGTTTACTGTTAACTATATTTCATATATATTTTACATATATTTGGAGTGTATTTATATGAAATTTTACAGTATTTAGATGAAATTTTAACATTTGTAACACACTGTACATTAAAAGTAGACTTATGGAATATATCTAAGTTATATTTGCCGTATATTTCGACTGTATTTAAATGGTTAAATATACTACTTCGTTTAAGGAATACATTTTACAGAAAATGAAAATGGAATTTAAACATTGAAAAAATAACATACTTGAAAGAAACAACCATAAGTTGGTGTTCAACATTAATGATCCTAAAAAACATTATTGCACATGAAACAATATGTCCAAAATGAAAAAACAGCAACAAAAGTCGCAACCAACTATGCTAATGTTCAACATGAAAATCAAAAACACAAAAGACTTGGTGTCCTAATCAAGATCTACTTTATCAACTGCATCGTAATCAACTACCGGTCTAATTGGTCTTGGAGGCTGCTTGTTATCACTTGATGCATTGTTGTTTGACTTATCCCATGCATTGTCGCATAAAAGGGCACTGTATCTCACACGGAGTAAATTTGCATCGAATTCGGTTGGGATGACTTCACTTGAGCTCAAGAATTCAGCAAAGGCTGCCACATACACACCACAATCCATGAAAAAATGATCAAAAAATTTACTGATATAAACCCAAGAAAAAGTAGATGTATTTATTGTATTTTTTGTTGGAAGAAATTCTTACATGCTAGCGGGAGCTTGTTGCGAAAGATTGTCTACACTCACAATGTCAAAGTTGTCGGTCTGTTTTATGTTTCTGTAAGAAGGATGTGCGTCAAAAAATTTGTATCCGCCTTCTTCTCATAGTGATAAGATTCAACCTAAGGAAACTCTAGGAATTAAACAAAAATAAAGAAAACAAAAGATAGATGAAGAATTGGAGATTAAGGAGAATAGAAGATAGATACTTGACCCAATTAGTAAATTTACTGATCAAAACTCAAGAAAAAGTAGATGTATTAATTGTGTTTTTTGTTGGAAGAAATTCTTACATGCTAGCGGGAGCTTGTTGCGAAAGATTGTCTACACTCACAATGTCAAAGTTGTCGGTCTGTTCTATGTTTCTGTAAGAAGGATGCGTGTCAAAAGCTATATTCGCCTTCTTCTCATAGTGATAAGATTCAACCTAAGGAAACTCTAAGAATTAAACAAAAATAAAGAAAACAAAAGATAGATGAAGAATTGGGGATTAAGGAGAATAGAACATAGATACTTGACTCAATTAGTAATGAATCCTATAGGAAAATCTAAATATATGAAACTTAGACCCTCTTATTGTGAATATATTCAACCAAAAGAACCGAAGAAATTTGAATCAATTAGAAGACTCAATTAGAAACCACAAATGAGCAATCTAGATGAATTCAATGGATAAACAAATTCACTTTGCAACAATGAAATCACACTTAGTGTAGGTAACCAAACAATCTATCTATTAACTAAATTCTCTCAATATTTGAGTTCACACAATATCCAAGTTAAGTCTTCCAAATGGATGAAAAGAACTATTTACATTAATGCCTATTACACCAAAAGGCCCTAAAGTGGCTCTTTTGCAAAAATACCCACATGAGTCTTCAATTGCATCCAAAGCCTCATAAATTGCAATTATGACCTCCAATTGCAATCTTAACCCCATAACTTGAAAGTATAACCTCCAATTGCAATCTTAGCCCTATAGTTGCACTTTTAGTCATTTTACGCTTCTAGCCACTTTGCAACTCTTCCAATGCCAGCTCCCAAACGTTGTAAATCCGTGAAGTCTTCTCTCCAATCTCCTCCACGGCATCCTTTTTCATGAACAAGGCTTGCAATTCTTAAAGTTCTCTTGCTTGACTTCTTGTAAAAGGCCTTGTGCTTGTTGGGTTCATATCATCCTCCCCTTCTTGGAGAAGATTCATCCTCGAATCTAAAGGCATACCTACAACACGAGAGGAAAGATCACTCACATTGAAAACATTATGAACATTATACTCACTTGGCAAGTCGATCTTGTAGGCATTGTCATTGAGCTTTTCAAGCACTTTGAATGGCCCATCTCCCCTTGGGCTCAATTTCCCTTTTCGCATTTGCGGGGACCTTTATTTTCGAAAGTGAACCCAAACCCAATCATCGGGTTGGAAGTCCTCCTTTCTTCTCCTATGATTTTTTCTCTCGGCTACCTTGGTGTTGACCTTGTCAATGCTCTCCTTTACCTTGGCATGGATTTTCATCATTTCGGCCGCCCTTTGCTTTGCATCTAAACTCACAACAACATCACTAACCAAAGGGGTTAAGGTTAAAGGAATCAAAGGATTAAAGCCATAACATACTTCAAATGGAGTCATGCCAGTAGAGGAATGGAGGGACCGATTTTAAGCAGACTCAATCAAAGGTAAACGGTCCTCCCAAGAAGTGGGCTTTCCTCTAATCATACATCTAAGTATACTCCCTAGAGTCCTATTCACTACTTTGGTTTGACCATCCGTTTGAGGGTGACAAGAAGTAGAGAATATGAGCTCTGTACCAAGTGTACCCCAAAGACTCTTCCAAAAGTGACTAAGAAACATGGAATCCCTATCACTAACAATAGCGAGAGGAACTCCATGCAACTTAAGAACATGATTCATAAACAAGGATGCTACATGAGATGCATCATCACATTTATGGCATGGTATAAAATGAGACATTTTTAAGAACCTGTCTACCACAACAAAATGCTATCATGACCCCTTTTGGTTCTTGAAAGACCCAACACAAAATCCATAGAAATGTCTATCCAAGGACCAATAGGAGTAGGAAGGGAAGCATACATACCTTGGGGCCAAGTCTTGGACTTGGCTTGTTTGCACTCCAAACATTGACCACATAGCCTTTCAATATCATGTCGCATCTTGGGCCAATAGAATTGCTCACCCAAAATATCAAGTGTCTTGGTCACTCCAAAATGGCCCATCATTCCACCACTATGTGCTTCCTTGATGAACAACTTTCTCCATGAGCTCATTGGGACACAAACTCTACCATCCTTGAATAGGAACCCATCAACAAGTTGGAACCTATCAACCCTCCTCCCTTAGGTCAATTCCTCACAAATCGTCTTAAAGTCAAGATCTTGAGAATAGAATCCCTTAAGGCTTTCAAAACCCATCATTCTAGAAGTCATTGTATTGAGAAAGACATACCTTCTAGACAAAGCATCCGCCACCACATTTTCTTTACATTTCTTGTAATGGATCACATACGGGAAAGCTTCAATAAGTTCCACCCATTTCGCATGTCTCTTGTTAAGCTTATACTGGCTCTTCAAATGTTTCAAGGATTCATGATCCAAACGAATCACAAATTCCTTATGCCACAAATAATGTTTCCAATGGGTCAATACCCTTACGAGTGCATACAACTCCTTGTCATAAGTAGAGTAGTTCATTGACACCCCTTTTAGCTTTTCACTAAAGTAAGCCAAGGGCTTGCCTGCTTGCATCAATACTCTACCTATGCCAACCCAGAAGCATCACACTCAATTTCAAAAGTTTTCTCAAAATTGGATAATTGCAACAATGGTGATGAACTCAACATGGATTTCAATTCTTGAAATGCCTTCTCCTGCTCATCTCCCTAAATAAAAGGAACATCTTTCTTGATCAATTCGGTCAAGGGAGAGGCAATTGTACTAAACCCCTTCATAAAACTTCTATATAAACTTTCCAACCAATGGAAACTCCTCACATCGGCTGCATTTTTAGGAGTTGGCCAAGTTCTAATAGACTCCACTTTTTCTTCGTCAACCTCCACACTATTTGCACTCACCATAAAACCCAAGAACACTACTTTATCAACACAAAAAACACATTTCTTGATATTAGCAAACAACCTCTCATGCAACAAGACATCAAATACTTGCCTCAAATGGCCTACATGCTCCTCAATTGATTTGCTATACACAAGGATGTCATCAAAATAAACAACCACAAACTTGTTGATAAAGTGTTTCAAGACATGGTTCATCAACCTCATAAACGTGCTAGGTGCATTGGTTAGTCCGAATGGCATGACAAACCACTCATAGAGGCCAAAATTGGTTTTGAAGGCCGTTTTCCACTCAACTCCGGGATTCATTCGGATTTGGTGATAGCCACTTCTAAGATCAATCTTCAAAAACACACTTGAGCCACAAATCTCATCCAACATGTCATTAAGCCTTAGAATGGGATGGCAATACTTTGCCGTGATTTTGTTGACGACTCTACAATCAACGCACATCCTCCAAGTGTCATCTTTCTTTGGAACAAGAATCACCGGAATGGCACACGGGCTAAGACTCTCCTTCACTATCCCCTTTTTAAGAAGTTCATCCACTTGCCTTTGTAATTCTTTTGTTTCTTCCGGGTTGCTCCTATAAGCCGATTTGTTTGGAAGTTGGGAACTCGATACAAATTCGATTTGGTGCTCAATACCTCTTAAGAAAGGTAAACCATCGGGCATTTCCTCCGAAAACAAGGCTTCATATTCCTGCAAAAGAGAAGACATACTACTAGGCAAAGTGCTAGTAGCTTGGTTAGCATTTAAGAGAAGATCCTTATTGACAAGACACACCATGAAGTCTCTCGTCAACAGTTTTAAGCAATTACTTGGTTTGGCCAACAAACATTTCTTGGAACCATCTTGAGATGTTCCCTCTCCACTTATGACCAACAAAGTCTCTTTCTCACTCTTCTCCTTTTCTTCCCTTTGATACTTCTCCCGAAGCTCCCTCATCACTCTATAATCCTCACTCACTTGGTAAGGGGTTAGTGGGTTAAGAATGTACTTCTTCCCCTTGATCACAAATGAGTACTTGTTAGTTCTCCCACTATGTCGGTCATCAATATCAAATTGCCAAGGTCTTCCAAGCAATAGATGGCAAGCTGGCATAGGTACCACATCACACAAAATCTCATCTTGGTACTTGCCAATGCTAAATTTGATAATGGCTTGCTTGTTGACCCTCATTTCGCCACATTCATTAAACCATTGGAGTTTATAGGGATTACTGTGCTTGAGGCTGGGGAATTTCATACTTTCAACTAAAAATTAGCTAACGACATTTGTACAACTTCCACCATCAATGATTAAGGAGCACACCTTATCCACAATTTTGCAATGTGCATGAAACAAGTTCTCCCTTTGGTCACTCTATTCCTTAGCTAGAGCCCCCATGGCTCTTCTAGCCACAATAGCATGATTCAAGGCTTCTTCATACCTTATCTCAACCTTTTCATCGGAATCACCCTCACACTCACTTCTTTCCCCCTCTTCTTCATGACCATCCTGCCCTCATGTTCATCATTGGTTCGATACCCATCCCTCACTATTATAATAGTCCTCTGGTTGGGACACTCACTCGCAATGTACCCTCTCCCTTGGCACTTAAAGCATTGGATGGTAGAAGTTCGGTTATAGTTGGTGTTATAATTATTACCTCCTTTAGCCTTGTCATCACCTTTGGCTTTATAATTGAATTTGGCTTGAGGTGCTTGAGTGTTGCTCTTGGGCTTATACCAAGTGGAAGTTTTCCACTTTTCTTTGCCTTTGTTCCAAGTTAAAGACGATTTGCTTTTGTCTTTGTAGGACCTCTCTTTGTTTTAGATCCGCCTCAACCTTAGATGCGTCATGGAATGCCTCTTCAAGACTATTATAGGTTTTGAGCCTCATCGGTTTAGAGATATCTCGATTCAAGTTGGATACAAACCTTATAATAGTGTACTCTTCATGATCTTCTATCTTGGACTTCATCCGAAAATCCTCAAACTCATCAAAGTACGCTTCCACACTTTTCAACCCCTGCTTCTACATGTACAATATTTTGAGTGCATCTTGGTGGTATGTGGGTGGAAGCCAACTTGTCTCCATGAGCTCAATCAAGTCGTTCCAATTTGGGAGATCATAGATGTGTTGTTGAGCTCTTTGTAACTTCTTAGATTCCCACTAAGTAAAAGCGTACCCCTCAAATTGAGTGAGGGCATACTTTTTCTTCAATGCCTCGGACACATTGTTTTTGAGGAAGATGCGCTCACTTTGCATTTTCCATTCAAGAAACTCTTCCGGATTGCTACCTCCTTGGAACGTAGGAAGGTTCACCTTGATGGTATTCAAATTCCGCTCATTATCTTGCCATCTTCCCAGGTCCTCATAACCTTGGGCCCTCCCTAAGTCTACATGACCTTGGAATCTAGGGTCATGGCCTGGAAACCTCTCAAAATCTCCTCTTCCTCCCCTTCCCCAGTTATTCATTCCTTCACGCCTACCTTTTTTCCGGTTATCATCCCAGCACCTACCTTGTGGATAGTCACCATACTCCTCTTCATTCATAGGGTATTGGAAGTGGCGTTGGTATTGGTTTTGGTTAGTAAAGGGATCTTGTGTTTGGACATGGGTTGGAGCTTGGGGTGTTTGTTGTAAGATTACTTGAGGGATTTCCTCATTCGGGTTGTGTTGGTAAACTTAGGGATATTTTTGTCGATTGGTGTTTTGGAATGTAGAGTTTTGGGATGGGAGGTTAGTTGTTTGGGGTGGTGGAACTCTTTGGGTGGAGGTGGTTGTGGTGTTGGGATTGGACAAGGCATGTGCTTGTCTCGGAGTAATGGTTGGAGTGGTATCTTGTGTTTTATCCCCATCACCTTCATTCCTAGAACAGGGAGTGCCCATTCTACTCGAACCCTCCATTTGAACTTTCTCAATACTCATTATCCGTTCATACATACCCTTCAACTTCCCATTCACACCATTCATCTCTCCTTTTATCTCTTCCATACCCGCTTGCATGCCCGAGATTTGATTCATGATCATAGTCAATGAACTTGCATTAGATGACATATCTATTACATCTTGCGTCCTATCATCTTGGTTAGACATGATGACCTGCAAAACTAGCAAACAAGATTAGCAATATGTTATATCCCGCATTTTGTACATTTGGATAATTTAAGATGATTGCGGGAAGTTAAGAGCAAGCCTATATTTTTTATTTTCGTTTGGCACACAAGTTGCTTAAGAAACTTTTTGATGTGGAAATGTTAAGAAAGGTTAGGGGTAAAAAGGGAATTTCACAAGATGGCTCATAGAAATATGGAGGAAGGCTAAGGGCAAATTCGGAATTTGGAAAATTATTTTTCATGAATTACAAGACTAGATACAAAACAAAAAAAAAAAGATGGGCTTAATGAATGGGCTAAAGTGGCTGGCCACCTAGGGGTGGGCTTTAGCCCACATGGATGTTTAAAAGATGAATAATCCATCACAATTTCCATCTTCACTTAAGAAGGTTCAAGAAAGTTAGAGAAGAGGAAAAAAATAAAGGGCCATTCGGCCATAGATGTGGAGCAAGAACCTTGGAGGAAAAATTGTTCAAAAATATTTTTCTACTAATTGGAAGGTCCCAAGCAAAGTGAAGTAATTATTGGAGCAAGAAAAACATTTATTCTTGCAAGCTACAAATTCTAGCCAAGAAGGAAGATAAGTGGAAAGGTAAGAATTCAATCTCCTTTTATACGTTATGAATGGTTTTGTATGTTGTGGTATGTGGAAATTCATGAAAATATGGATGTTAAGTGTGGCCGTGTATATGCATGTGTGTGGCCGTGTGTGTTGTGTAAGATTAAGGGGCCAATTTCGCTTAGTATTTTGGTTGTTGTTGTTATGGATTCCATGTTGATAATGAAAGCCTAATGATTCTAGTGAAGTTGTGAGGGTTGGAGAGTTGTTTTAGAAGTTAATGTGAATCGAATATAGTCTTTTTGTAATTATGGAAAACAATGTTGTTAGTGTGTGAATTGTTGGTGAAGTCCATGGAATTGAAAGAAGAAAATGTGTTGTTATTGTTCTTGTTCCATTTGGAAGGGTTCGGGTGGCATAGCATATTAGTTGGATTATTGTGAATGTTGTGCGGATTGGTTGAATTATTTTTGAACATTGTTTAAATGGTTGCGGATTAGAACTTGAATATGTAAGCAATTATGAATTGAACGTAAATGGAAAGTCGTCAAAGTTTGTGTAAAGAAGATGTTAACGTTGGAATGTGTTTTGAATTGATTGTGGATAATGGTAGAGTAATTGTTGTTGATATTTTGGCCGAGTTAAATTCTCGGATTTGTTTTTGAGGCTATAGCCGAGTTGGATTCTCGGGGATGGTAGTATTTACAGGGGAAATGCTGCCGAAATTTCTGTAGACAAAGTGTTAGTTAAAGATGAGATTCTTGGATATCTATGGATAATGTTTGTCATTCACTAACAGTGTTATAGATTTTGGGAAGGCCAAGACCTAAGTTGGATTAGCTAAAGAAAGCGGGCAAGGTATGTAAGGCTTACCTTTCTTTCTTTTGGCATGATCTTTATGGAATGAACAAATGACATATATGTATGATTGCAAAGAAATTCCTATTCTTAGAGCCACTAGGATGGCTAATATCCTTGATTTCCATAAGCTGTTTCATATGATTTTGATATGTATCTATGATGTCCGAAGATCTACTTGATATGTTTCCGAATTGGCATTCGAGAGACAAGTGATATGGCTAATGTCTTGGTTTTCAAATGATAGCACGTCTGGTTATTCCGTTAAGTCTCTGACACATTTTGATATGTACATATGATTCCAAAAGCTATATTTGATTTGATCCATACGATATCCGAAAGGTACTTGATATGATTATTGCTTCGAATTTCCAAAAATGGCTTCTGAAATGCTCGTAGAAGGTTCTGTACTTCAAACGTCCATAACTTTCTCATACTAAGTCTGATTGACCCGAAACTTGTTTCTGAGCCTTCAGATGTCAATAAGTATACTTGTCTATCGAGTCTTGATTTACGTGCATATGGTTTCGCACTACTCTGTTCGTGCAAGCCTCAGTATGTCCTTCACTAAGCCCGGGCCAGGATATGCTATCGTGCGTATTCCTCTGCATTGTTCACCGAGTCCCTCGTTAGAGGGCCGGGTATGGTATATGTATATGATGATATGATTATGGCACCGAGTCCCATGATGGGCCGGGTACGGTATATGTGCACATGATTTCTTTTACCGAGTCCCTTAATGGGACGGGTACGATATGACTTCATTCTCCGAGCCCCTCACTAGAGGGCCGGGAACGGTATGTATATGTATATGCATGCATGATGATATGAAAGCAAGATGACATGATTTTATCACCGAGTCCCTTAATGGGTCGGGTACGGTATGTATATGATATACGATGTTCGCACGCATGATTTCATTCACCGAGTCCCATAACGGGCCGGGTACGGCATATGTATACATGTTTTCATGATGACATAATGACATGATTTCATTCACCGAGTCCCAGGATGGGCCGGGTACGGTATGTGATATGAGAATGTTTGTAACTGTTACGTACTGCACAGGTACAGTGGTTTCTTTATTATGATACTTGACTCCCGGAATTTCTATTTCAGTTTTGATCTTTCCAGTTGTATTTCATGCCTTACATGCTCAGTACATATTCCGTACTGACCCCCTCTTCTTCGGGGGCTGCGTTTCATGCCCGCAGGTACAGACGTTCGTGTGAGTGACCCGACATCTTAGGCTATCTGTTCTGTTGCCTTGGAGTGCTCCCTTGTTCTGGAGCCCATATTTTGGTACAGACTCTTCCGTTATATATATGTATGTGTATATGCAGCGGTACGGCGGGGCCCTGTCCCGTCAAATGATTCTGTTGTGTTTGTTAGAGGCCTGTAGACATATATGTGGGTCATGGGTCGCTATTGTTCGGTTATGTTTGTGATTTGCATCTAAGCGGTCCTAATTGCTATGACAGCCTTAACGACTTGTATGTATATATACTTATGTATATGCGTTGGACGATATGTTCTACGATAGCCTTGACGGCTCCTGTATGATGTGTTTGATATGTGCGACCGCTTAAGATAACATCTGCCCTTAATATCTGTCATAATTAATATATGTTGGATATGGATAAGTCGTTGATATGCTGATTTGGTAAGTAAGTGCGTACGGGTGTCCAGCTCGGGCACTAGTCATGGCCCACGGGGTTGGGTCGTGACACAATAAAAGCCTCACTTCACTCGTATTGAACTCTCAACCTTACCACACGTCATGCTCTTTCGAAGTTGTTGACGAATCACTCATCCAATCGAATTCACACGTTGCTTATCCTTTGTGGTAGAATGGATTCTTGTTTAGATGAATGACGGATGACTCAAAAGCAAAATCGATGAGCCAATAAAGTTTCAACGAAATAAAATGAAGAAAAGCTTGAAAGAAATTAACACGAAATAAATGCGGACACAAGAACTAGTTAACGCAAGTAGGAGGCTACTAGTTGAGAGACACAAGAAATTGAAATGCTAAAATCGAAAAATAAATGAAATTTCAGGCCCGGGTAGGTGATAATTTGAAAATGGGGTCTTGAAGCCTCAATTGATCCAATGCATCAATTTGAAATAACGATTTTTTTTTAAATTCTATACTTTTTTTCCCCTACCTAAGGAATAGGGAAACCATCACTTACAATCAAGGCTCAAGAAGTTTTGAGAAATGAATTGAGATGAAATGAAAATTTGGAATTGAAAATGTACCTCAAATTCACGGATTGGGTTGTGGAATTTATACGGTCCGTATATAATTTACAGACCGTAAAAGGTGTCCGTAGAACAAGGGCAGAAACTCAAAAAATCGGTACCAAATTTACGGACTAAAATCTATGGGCCGTAAAAATTTTGCGGTCCGTATTTTCCCACCGTAAATCACTTACAGAATGTAACTTTTGGGCCTCCAATTTTACGGACTAAATTATACGGACCGTAAAATTTATACGGTCCGTATATGGGATCGTATAGTGCTTCAGTGATTTCGTATTGAACTCGTGCTCCTCGAAATTTGGGCCGAATTTTCTTGGATCTGATGACGTCTTGGGCCCACACAACCTAGGACTTGCCCTTTTTGGCCCAACAAACAACTTTCCACTTGTCCTTGGAAAAACCTTTGGATCAAACCCTCTTCTTTGGTCTTCTTCTCTACTATGAAGATATGAATGTTCTTAAGAACACCAAGAATACCCAAATGCAATCTAGGACCAAATCAACTCGTTTTTGCTCCAAATTTCAGATCTAAGCTCCTTATCACTTAGAAAACAAAGCCCAATATTCAATTTGCCTCAATTGCTTTTCAATCACTAAACCCACTTTTGAGTTCTTCAAGCTTTGATGAAGCTTCAATGGTGAAAACTTCAAAACCCACCCAAACAACTTCAAACTTCGGATTTAGAAGTTTTCCACCTTAATGAACTCAAATCTAACTTCAAAAAAAAAATTAAGCTATAAATTTTTTTTTTTTTTTTTTTTTTTGGATTTTCATTTTTTTTTTTTTTGTGATTTTTAGATTTTGAGCCTAGGATTAGAAATGTAGGAACAATCTCTTAGCCTATGCTCTGATACCAAATGATAAGATTCAACCTAAGGAAACTCTAGGAATTAAACAAAAATAAAGAAAACAAAAGATAGATGAAGAATTGGGGATTAAGGAGAATAGGTGATAGATACTTGACCCAATTAGTAATGAATCCTATAGGCAAATCTAAGTATATGAAACTTAGACCCTCCTATTGTGAATATATTCAACCAAAAGAAACGAAGCAATTTGAATCAATTAGAAGACTCAATTGGAAACCACAAATGAGCAATCTCGATGAATTCAATGGATAAGCAAATTCACTTTGCAACAATGAAATCACACTTAGTGTAGGTAACCAAACAATCTATCTATTAACTAAATTCTCTCAATAGTTGATTTCACACAATATTCAAGCTAAGTCTTCTAAATGGATGAAAAGAACTATTTATACTAATGCCTATTACACCAAAAGGCCCTAAAGTGACTCTTTTGCAAAAATATCCACATGGGTCTTCAATTGCATCCAAGGCCTCATAAATTGCAATTATGACCTCCAATTGTCATTCTAACCCCATAACTTGCAAGTATGACCTCCTATTGCAATCTTATCCCCATAGTTGCACTTTTAGCCATTTTGCGCTTCTAACCACTTTGCAACTCTTCCAATGCCAACTCCCAAACGTTGTAAATCCGCGAAGTGTTCTCTCCAATCTCCTCCACGACATCTTTTTTCATGAACAAGACTTGCAACTCTTGAAGTTCTCTTGCTTGACTTCTTCAAAAAGGCCTTGTGCTTGTTGGGTTCTATCACATAGAAATCAGTCATTTGTAGACTGTGTGTCACAAGAGT
Source organism: Lycium barbarum (assembly GCF_019175385.1). Taxonomy (NCBI): domain Eukaryota; kingdom Viridiplantae; phylum Streptophyta; class Magnoliopsida; order Solanales; family Solanaceae; genus Lycium; species Lycium barbarum. The sequence continues at coordinate 258,958 of NC_083348.1, read as the reverse complement.
AGCCAACATTTTCATTTTGGCTCTAACGAAAGCATCATGCCCTGTAGCTTGGTATGAGTTGTATACGTACAAGCACCTGTTTGTAAAAAGAAAAAATACGATAACAACAAACATATAAAATTTGTAGAAAACTGAATGATTTTTTCAAAGGATGAGAGCACACCTGTCAATGAATGATATCACAACCAAAATCCAGTTATTTTCCTCTTTTACATTGACAGGAATTAATACGTTGTCAACAATATACTATGGTACATTAGCCAACAGCCTGTGCCCGTTAATGTACTCACACAGTTTATCTTCCTTACTGGAGACACTTCTAGACGAATCGGGGTTTTCCCAAGATGTGTAAATTTCAGCAACTAAAGTGTGAAAAATACAGCTGACAGTGGTAAATCTGTAATTATTGTTATTGTCATACTTTCCCTTCTTGCGTAGATAGTAGAAAATAACATCAATATGCTATAAAAACATCAATTCAGTGACTATAATCAGTACTATGTTCAATATAAATATTGTTGTATATATATTATATGTAGTGAAATATACTGTTAAATATAGCAAAAATACAATTCTGTACTTAATCAGTACTATACTCAACTAATAAATTAATGTCTCTATATTAAATATAGTGCAAATATAATGATGAATATATTTAAAATACAATCCAGTAATAATGTAAGTACAGAATTGTGATCTATATACATGTCAAATATAGTAAAAATATACTCTAGATACATCACACTATAATGCTATTATAAAACATAAAAAACTTAGATAAAAAGCAGAAAGACATCAAACCTCATCAGTCCAAATTTTCCCATCCATAGATAACAAGTAGAACCAGTTTATGTCGGATACGGCTGTAACGCCTAAATGTAACTGAAGTTCGGCATTAGCAGGATCCAGTCCTTCCTCGTTCTTTCTGTAATCAATTTCCTTGGGTTTCTTGTATATCAACAATGGAGAGAACATACGTTAAGTTTATTAAGAATTGATTTTTGAAAAACTAAAAAAATAAGTTGTGAAAACAATTACTTTTTATCATGCGATTTCAATAGCTCCTTCTCAAGCCACTTTTGATATTCTTGAAGAAACGAAGTATCTAACGGGGCATTGATAGGGTGCTCAACAAATGGGTGTTTTTCTGATAAATGCAAGGACTGATATTTTTGGCAGAAGAACCCGCTGAGCTGAAATTGGGACAGTAAAGGGACAGGTTATATTTGCTTGGTTTCCTTTCTCGAGCAGCCCATGGATGGACAATGATTTGTGTTTCAGGGTTTGAAAGTTTTGCAGTCTCATCACTTGAGCTTTGAGCCGCATTTGGTTGTACAGGAACTTGTTGTCCAATTTCATCACTTGAACTATGGCCAACGATCGGTTGTACTCCAACTTGTCGTTCAGTTTCATTAGTTCAACTTTGTCCAGTTGTTAGTTGTACATCAAGTTGGGTTGGTATCTGAGAATCACGAATCATTCACTGAGATCGTTACCCGTTTATCGTCCGGATTTTGAGGGGTCCTTAAACTTGACAAATCGGCTTGATCATCGCGTGGTACTGGAGGAACACCGAGAGGAATAACAGATGCTAAAGGATAGTTGACTAGCAATTCCGCTATCATTTCCTCTGATGCGGTAAATTCAGCATTAGCATTCTCCATATCACTAGATTACTGAGATTGCTGAAATAAAAAACAAACAAAAAACGACTGGTGTTTGTCAATTATTGCTTATCAAAATGATATGTGATTGGCACTTAAAAGCCAAGTTTCAGTACTTACAACAAAATTTAAAGGGATTGGTGTTATGGGCACTTCATCTGTTTGTGCATCACTTTTACTCCCATTTCTTTATCCACATCAACAACAGAAACCGGATCATTAATTGGCAACCCAACTGCATCAACTTAAAACAATAAAAAACATGGTTCAAATAAATTTACAGGCATCAGTAAAACAAATACACATATACATCACTGCTATAAAATTTTAAAGTTTCATCTAAATATAGTGAAAATATATGGAAAAAAAATATCTGAAATATAGTCAACAGAAGTCAGAATAAGTAATATTGAACATAATAATTAAAATAAAATTAAAATATAGCCAAAATATATATGAAAACAAACTCTTAAAATATCAATCCAAAACAAATATAGCACTACTATTATATATAAACACAATCATAACAAATATAGCACAAATAGATACAGCAAATGGGACACACTAAAAAATGACTAGGTGAAAATATATATATGTAAATACACTATAGATAATACTAAACACAAATAATTGCAAGATTTGTACTTTGAAAATATACTGCAAATATAGCAAAGTGAAAGAAAAAATGAGTACCACTGGATGACTCCTCTGCGCGGAGGTTGCACCACCACCTTGATTCTCTTCGGTTGAAACCTTTACTGCACTGCCACTTTGATTGCCTCGAGAAATCCCACCATCAGTATGGTCTTCTAATACATATATCAAAATAACTTAATAAGTTAATAATTTCCATTTTTACCATATTGTCATCGACTACGTCATTGACAGCTGGTGTCCCTTTATCAAAATGATGATGTTGGCTTTTCTCATGTGAGTGTTGTATGCCAACATCATGTTGATGTGACGGGGCTTTACTATCAGCGACCTTAAAAAAAATATCTTATTAATAAAAAAGGAAACCGGCTTGTTAATGCCTATAATTATTTATTGAACATAACTTTTAGTTTTGAATTTTACCTTATCTGGTGCTTGTTTGCTCTTTAATGCATCTAACAACTTTTTGAAGTTGTTATCCATGTATTCAAACACCTACAGTTTTGAAACACAAGAATTAGAATTGTTAATTACTTGACACAAGCAATATGAAATAACAAAAGCATATTGAAAACAAAACGCCTACTTCTTTCTTGAAAATCTGAATCTCTTCCTTTATGAGTTTAAACTCATTTGTTCCGGGTGCTGTAGGTGCATCTGGTTTCCTTGTCCCTTTTATCTGAGATTCTTTCCGTGATGGTTGTTGGACAAACAGAAATGGGAAACTGTGTCCGTTTCTTGCATCACGGGGAATCAGAATTGGCACTCCTTTGTTGCTGTTTGCCACTGGATAGATGTGGTGGTGTGATACTAAAATCATCGTAATCATCGTCCACCAAATCAGTACCATGTACACCATCAACTCCATGTTTGACGTCTGGTATATCATGTGTAACAGGAGGCAAATTAAGAGTCTCCAACTCATCAGGTGTTGGCACAACTTCCTCAAATCTACAAGATTGTGAACAACAAAATATAGAAACTACATTACCATATATATCTACATTGGGAACGTACTAAAATATGAGGAAAATATAGTCAAAATATATTGATCACAAATGCATTACTTAATAAATATAGTCAAAATATACTATGAAAAACAAACATATGAAAACAGTTAAATAGTAAAGGACACAAACAAATATAACTGTTCAGTTTGTTAAAAATTTGGTTTATCGGGTTTTTGTAGTCTCTGAACATGCCATCATCAATTTCTTGAATTCTGGTTTTTCTTCCGTAGTCCGCTAGTTCAAAATTCTAGGAACTAAATTCCCCGTCTTAACTGCAATGGTGGACGGGACTTTTAAGCAACATTCATACAACTAGACTTGCATAGCAAGTGGCAACCCATGAATCCTATAATATCTCTTAAAATCAGCATATTTCTGCCCGATGCTTACAACCAACTCTCTAAATGACTCTTTACCCCAAGGATACTCATTATATCTCCCGTCCTCTACAACATCAAAATGGATCTTTGATATGTTTGTTGAGTTTGGCTCACCACAATGTACCCACGTATTTATGAAATACAATATTGTCATCTTGACTGTGTCCTCCTCTTTATCATCCCAAACTGTCTTGTTGAAACACTCAATAAGCTTGTGTCTTTTAACTGGCAGTTGGTTCTCATTATTTCTACCAAAATCTTTAACCATAAGCCTAATCATTTTCATCAGAGACACGATCTAACCCAGTGATCAGTGCAAATTCTCTAAGGTCGAAACGCAGAACTTTACCATTTATTTCAATGGTAAAGCACCTATATATGTTGCCCCAAAGTTCTTTGACCATAAAGCACCGAAAAATCTGTGCTTATACATCCAATTACTGCATTTTGAGATATTTACCAAAAGAAGTATTCCTGAACATATCCATCTGTGTGTCTGTTAGTTTGCCTCTAATATCTTGCATTACATCACCATTCATGTATCTACACGTAGATGGCGCCACAGTGCTTGATAACTAGAAATTTAGATACCTGAAACAACATGCCAAAAAACACATATGATTGACAAAAAACAGTGAACACAATCAAGTAAAAAATGGGTCAACCAAAAATATATACAAATATACAACAAAACAGTGATTGACAATGAAAAAATATAATGTAATTCAACAATAAATATATATATGAATATACTGAAAATATAATGACATATATTGACTAAATATGTAAATTACAGATCTGTAATAACTGTCAACAAAATATACACAAATATACTTAAAAAATTTAAAAATTACAGTTATGGTGAATAACAATAGACACGAATTAACTGAAGAAACATGTGAAAAAAATAACAATACAAAATATACTTAAAATGCACATAAAATATAGATCTGGTTAAGTCACATATCTGTAATAACTGAACTAAAAAATACAAACAAACTAAATATACTGAAAATATAACATAAATATACCTCTCCATCATCATCCTCATCGACATTATGTTTGGTTTTAGCAATTTTTTTGGCCTTAACATTAGCAACATTATTACCAGCATTTCTCTTCTTTTGTTTCTCCATTTGAGAAACCTTTTTCACTTTTTCTTGTTGTTTACTCTTGGAATCAACATAATCAGCAGAACGCTTAGGATCGTTAATTATTTTTTTGAACGATTCTCAGCATAAGAGCCTGCAATGGTAGTTTCATGTTGAGAAATTCCCAAAGAAAAATTAGGAATTGAAAATTTGGGTTCTATACCTCTAGTCCTCATCGGAGTAGAAGCTTTCTTAGCCATATCACTTGAATCTAAAAAAAAAAAAAAAAAAAAAAAAAAAAACCAAGAACAAACAGTGATAATTAATAATTTAGGGTTGCATTGCTGATTCAAACGAAAAAACAAAAAACAAACTCGAAAATATAAGTTAAATACCCGGTGAAACGTAAAAATCAATATAGAATCTTACCTTTTTTTGGGAATTAGATTTGAATTATGAGTGAAATTAATGAGTAGTTAATTAAAGATAAATAAGGAAGTTAAACTATTGTAAACTGATTTGAAATTGGAGGAAATTAAGGGATATTGGGCATAACAGCGTGTATTTAGGGGGATAGGAGAGAGGGACATTTTTTTTTTTTTGCTTAAATTTAGGGGTGTGAGAAGTTATCGGATGAGTAGTAAAAAGGTGGTAGCTATAGAAAATAAATATGTTATATTTTAGCTGCTAAATATAATTATTATAAAGTTTAGTTATATTCCATAAGTAGGTAATAATGTAAGCCATGTCAAGTAAATTTTACCAACTATTTTTATAATTCCAAACCCGAAATTAATCTCAGGCGTGCAAAATTTTAAATCAAAATGATATTTACTCTATCTAAATAAAGACAACCCAATAAGGCAATAAGCACGCATCGTCTAACGAAATAAATAATTTAAAGAAAAAAGAGCCTTACACCCTTATTTTAATCTGAAACCGACAACTAAAAGCTCACAGCTTAGAAGATGGGAAACAATTGCATCATAGATGGAGAGAGAGAGATTAATTATCTTATCTTCAACAAAATTTTGAGAATTCAGCCAACATCAAACTCCTCAAAGTCGTTATTAAGATAAAAACTTTGGGATATTAGTAGCTTAGTTAGTTGGGTTGACTATATGAACTTTTACTTTGTTGGTGAAGATTCGAATCCTCTCTCCAATTTTTCTTTTTCATACCCATATGTAATAATAATAATAATAATAATAATAATAATAAAAAATCAGATCAAAACTTTAGGCGGCTCTCTTTTGCTCTTTATTGGACTCTAAAATTGGTCATAAAGCTTGGAATTAGAACTGTACTCTCTCCTGTCTCAAACTATTTGTCGCATTTTTCATTTATACGCCCATTAAGAAAGCATTATATATAAGGGTCACATTTTGGCTATTTTGTCCTCTTAACATATTTTATCTTGTTCTCTCTTCTCAATAAATATTTACTCCATTAATGATAAAACCTCTTAAATGCTGGTATGTGAACTCACAAAATCAGCCATTGATGTAATTGATACAAGGGTAAAATGAAAAAAAGCTACTTAATTTTGTCTTGGGTAAATAAAATGACAATATTTTGAGACAAGTATTTTTAGTATAAATATTTTTGAGATGGAGGGAGTAGTTCATACCAATGCGAATTTAAAGGTCCGATTAATTAGTTATTTTAAAACTTTAAATATTAGGTAAAATCACAATTTTATCCAACATTCAATTGCTTCTTTGAAAAATTAATATAACCTTCAAAGGGCATAAAACCTCAGAGTACTAATCAAACTAAAACGTTATAGCAAAATTTTATTTAAGATAATTTTCTTTAGATATATTTGAATTATTATGTTTTCTTCTGTTTCAATATAGCTCTATAAGGTATTTATTTCTTTCTACCTTTTGTATCAAAAGCAGTTTAATTTTTTATGAGAAAAAGAGATGTCGCAAAAGAGTATATTATTATAAGTAATTTAATCATATGTTCAAGCAAGAACTTTTGCATCACAAAAGAGCAGGAGGAAGTAAAAAAATGTTCTTGTGAGCTAGACTGTTGAAAAGTCGTCTTACCCAAATTTGCAGACAATAAGGTCTCTTATCCATCAACAAGTCCTTTTCCATGTGTAATTTACAATTGTAAGTCATTTTAGGTATTGCTTGAGAAACCAAGTTTCCACCATATTTTTCGACTATGGCATTCTTTTCTAATCGTAATTTTCGAACTATGGTATTCTTTTCTATTAGTAATCTTCGGATGATGTGAAAGTTTACTGAAATGGATAAAAATATAGCTTTGGTACAAATATATCCTTAATTATGGTATTACAATAATCTTTCTTTCGTACAACAGTAATTACAAGATACTCTTCATTATGGTATACAATATTCATTCCCTAAGTCCAACTTACTTTCCCCAATAATTTGACATCAACCCTTACTCTAAAACTGTAAAATGCAACTTAAAATTGCCACGAAGATTAATATATGCAAAGAGAGACCTTTCTTCAAGATATTTGATCTCCCGAAAAAAAAAAAAAGGGCAGTGGTGTACTTCAAATCGATCATATGGAATAACTTCTCTTGACCTCTCCTTCTTGTTTCTTCAATCAAGAGCAAAGTGGTGTATCTCTTGAGCGAGGATTATGCATCTTCTTGAAATATTTGATTATCAAGAAGTGTCCGGCTACATTGCGACCGAGTTGACCTTGAGAAAGATGTCTCTTGCTCACTTCGACTGTCAGAAAGACCATATTTGATATATGTTGATCTCTTTGTGAATGTCCCAAGAGCTTATGGGATTTTTGAGATACCCCTAATGAAATAGCACAACATATAGATACAAAATAAGGAGAAAACAAAATTCAATAATCAAGATAAATCCTTCCGTTAAAAGAAGAATGAACCGATCTTAAAGTATAAAAACTATAGAACCCGTTCTTAAGAAGAAATTATCCCCGAAATATTCAATACTTGGCCAAAATTCGCACCAGCGGCTTGCATTACAAAGATCAGTAAACCTCATATAATGATGTAATACACTTCAGTAAACCTATAAGCTCCTATTAATACGTGGGCTAATAATAAAAATCAGTAAACAGGGTAACAGAAGCTTACAATATCATCATTTATCTAGTTAACCGCAAACCATAACATGAATCAGAAAATTCTAATAATTAAAGGTAGAATAAACACAAAACATCATCGTTTATCTATACTTAATCATATCATCATTAAAAGGAGAAAAATAAAACAAAACCCAAAATCTCAAGAGACAAAAACTTGGATGTTATGTGCAATTTGATCAGATGCATAGTAGTGGATAGGAATCACAGTCATATCTAATCCTAAAAGTAAGAGGAAAAAGAAAAGAAAAGAAAGACATTAGATAGCGGCATATGACATTAATATATAGGGGAAATCCAGTTTAAGCTAATGAAACCCTATATATAAAAGTAATAGGAAGTTTAAAGCATTCTCATCCCCGTAGAATTGGTATAACTTCAAGAGACGATAGGACATAGTATTTGAAACGGTAGAAAATTTGAAATTGGACTCTAGAATGATTAAGAAAAGGATTCTCAGTCCAATACAAAGTTTTAAACATTTTATTCCAGATATATCCTTTTCTTACGACTTCTAGTGAAAAATTAATGAAATTAATTAAGGGTACACAAGTCGATCAACATTTAGAGGATATTTTCATCGTTCAACATTTAGCAAAAATTATTCGTGCTTTTAATATATGTAGATAGATTAAAAAATATTATATACAAGAAAAAGAAATCACTGTGAAGTAGTGATTTCCATGATATTACATTCCTTTAAATGATGAAATTACTACGATTATATTATAATTACCTAATATTGTATGTGTATACGGTAAAAATCGGATATGAGTCAAACCGGATAAACGAAGAACCGAAGGAAGAAGAGGACGGGAGCGTACATAAGTTCTGAACCAGGGGAACGCTTGGACCGGAGCTAAGCGGAGGCGTGATTTGGCCCGGCTTCTTCGTCACCGGATCAGTCGAGGTCGTTACCCCGAGTATCCGGGCCGTTGGTCCGGATATGGCCGTTGCACACGGGCCAACACCAGTAGCGTCCTGCCATGGTCAACCACCAACCATGCGTGTGTCAGATCGTACGGCCAACCTAATCCCACCAAATCTGCTCATAACTGTCCTTTTTATTATTATTATTCTAATCATTTGCATGGGAAGAGGCACGACTATAAATAGAGCACATCCCCCTCCTTTGTAAGAGTTGGCTTCTTTACTTTCCAAGAACATTTATAATAAAAGAGCTCATATACACAATCTCTCTCTCTCAATATCTGATCCGGCCAAGGCCATTTGTTTCCATTTATATTGTGCTTCTTCCATTAAGTATTGAACATAGCTTCTAAATGTTCATGTCCATAGCTAATCAAGCAAATTATCGTTATTAGCCGTTTTATTACTAAATACTCACACGCTTATTTTCCACTATCAAACATACATCAAGATCCAAGCACATATCCTATACCCGCATACAAATTCAATTGATTTCCCAAATTCGGGGTAAACAGTATGAACCTGCAAAAATGCATGATTAATTTACTTAAGGTAGATATATAATTACTGAGTTACCTGACCGAATTCCATCTAATTCAAGAATTATCCGAAAACATTATTTAAAGGCAGATTGTTATTTCTTCTACCAATCTTGTGTTATTTCCACACTGAAAGGGAAAAAGAAAAAAAAGTTTTACATGAAAGCTAGAACTTTAAGCAGAAGATAAAATTGAAAACAAAACATAACCAACCTTAGATGCCAATATTAGAGCTCGACACACAGGCCGCGTAATTGTCAATTCCAAGCTTTGGTTATTCATCTAAAGCCACGTGTTTATATGTCTGATAAGGAGATTAATCATTGGAAAAGATTGTGGTTTATATTAAGAATTTATTACGGTGAATTAGGTTCTTAATAGGATTACCGTGAGTCAAGTTCCTGATAAACTACAATGTTTTATCTTAATGTAAGTACCCTGAGTTAAGTTCCTAATAGGATATAATTTTTTAATCATAATGTGTATTATTCCAGTTGTGTCTTTTTCCAGTATCTTCTTATCAAAATTAATAAAACAGCTAAGGGTATAAAAATCGCAACTGCATCAATATTTAAAAAACCGTAGTTTGTTAAGCTATGAAATAGAAATTAAATAAGTACAAATTTAACTTCATAAACGCCAATTTTCTCTCACGCAAATTAATAGTAGCAGGCATGTACGTACTTGTTTCCTTACTTGAGATATAGTTTGTCACGCTATACTTGTCCTAAAAAGCATGAGGACTTTTATCTTCTCCACCTTCATTCTAGTGTGAAATTCAATAAAAGAGATAGACAAATCTACCACTGATTTTAGAAAGATATATAAAGATAGTAGGTCTCTTATTTTTTTTATTATCACTTAAATATCAAACATAATGAAAAACTGTTGTCAATTTGTATTCAAAAAATAATCTAAAACATAATCTACAAAGAGAGGAAACAATCTAATGCGGAATCTGAAAAGAAAGGAAAATAAATTCGAGCCCACTGAATTCACAGTGTTTTCTTAAGGAAATTATTCCCCTCAAGTACCCGAGGTTACGGAATATATCCTCCCAGGATAGAACGAATTAACTCACCAGCGTAACGGTACCATAAACCCTGGTGAACGGCGAACCACTCAAAGGCTGTAAATCACACTAGAATTTTTATTGTGCAAGAAGAAAGAAGAAGGCAATCATAATTTTCGTAAGTAAAAATCTGATAGAATGACTAAGTATTATAGCCAACAAAGGATAGTATGAACATGTGTCATTGTGCCTTATAAGAAAAGTCACAACTATTCTTTTCCCATTCACACCTATTCAAGAAAATCCTAACAATCCCCCACATGAATGGAGAATGGCTCTATGATCAAGAAATATACGGATAAGTATGTGATTTACAAGTAAAGATTAATTGCATCTGGATAAGTAGCTTTTCCTTTGAACTTTCCGTAGTGAACATATGTCGGTACCAATGGTTTGGGCCAGAATGGAATATCTTTCAAAAAAAAAAAATCTGTAGCTATTCAACTTCTTCACCGATCATGTCTAAAGTTATGAACTTAGACTACATTATGGAGCAGGCGATCCAAGTTTGTTTGGACAATTTCCAAGACACCGCTCCTCCATTAATGGTAACAACATATCCACTTGTGGATTTTATTTCGGTTGACCCAGTGATTCAATTTGCATCATTATTGCCCTCAATAACTGTGGGATATTTATTATAACGCAAAATAAACTTATAAAATAGGATATATCGCAGACTGCTGACTACACTTAAAGTGACATCATGATACCCGTGGATGTTGACATCAGTTGTGGCCACAACCTTTAAAAAAAATAAAAAAATTCTCAGCCATTCCACTTCTTTTAAGTCTACTTCTTCAAATATCCATGTAATAGCACATTCACCGATGTGAAAATCTAACCTATTGCTGATTTTTATCATTATCATCAATTGGTTCTTCGATTTATAAACCAATGAATTTATATATTCAATGAACCATCTTGTCTTTTCAAAGAGTTGTCTCTCAACACATACATTTTATCATGAAAATTCACAACCTTTCAAGTGACATCCGTTCACGAAATTAATGAACAAGACCTATAATGAAAGACATACGATCAATCTCATCAAATTAGTAGTTCAAACAACTAGTCCTTACCAAGACGGAACTACTTATGTGAATATTTCACTAACTAACATATCAATACCACCAAAGGCATACCATGTCAATACCACAAAGGACATATATTGTGGGGTTGACATAATACAATATTGTCAATAAGTCAACATCTTCTGATTCTATTGAAGGTTTATGATTTGTGAACCAGAAACCATTATCCTTTACTATTGGTGGCATATCCTACGAAAACACAATTAATAGTTTTCAGTCCAATTTTTACCCTATTAGGTCTAGGAACTTGCACTTTAGCCAAACACCCCCACACTTTGCAGTAATTCAAGTTGGGCTTTCCATTTTTCATATGGAATAAATTGTGTTTTCTATAGGCACTCGATTGAATATTTTGGTAATCATAAGGATAGCTCTCCCCACAAGTTTTATAGGAAAACAAGAACTTATTAACAAGACATTCATTTTATCAATGATTAATTGAACGTCATATTTATCAAACAATAGACAACGGGTAGCCTTTCAACAACATCCATGTCAATACAGTTAATTGTATTTCAATAGACACATATTTTCATGAAAAGTCACGACATTTCTAGTGACACCCTTTCATGAAAGAACATAACTTTTCTGAACAAGTATATAACAAATTATCAATTTGGTACTAGTTAATCTCAATGACCACTATATTAAAAATTCACTAAAGATTTTGTTCGTTTGGCGTAATATACAAGAATGCCATCATTTTTCATATTTCTTGTTATTCCAAATTAAACACTCAGTCTAATATTGACTTTATCATAAGTCAGGAAGCCCCCACATTTTAAATAATTAAGTACTCTGTTCTTAGGCAACTCAAAATTAAAGGGCATATAAAGAATTTCTCTCCATAGCATCAAATCAAAATGCACACTAATGATTCTAAGTCAGCATGCATATAAGAAAATGCCCTTAAACATTTTGACGTTAGAATATTATTAACCAAACTTCATGCTAAGTAATCATTCTTAACTGGTGCCAAACAATTGTTTTCCTTCAGAAAGCATCACAAAACACCAAACTTTTATTTCCATCAAGCCACTTCAGTTATCCTGCAATAATACAATACAAAGTACAACAAAAAACAAATTTCTTACCACCAAACATGGCTTGTGGTTTTAACAATTTCTTTGAAGTGTCTTATCTTGTGATTGATTTCATTTGCAAGATGATATGCAAGAATGACGTGATAGAGTTTTCTAGTTTCAAATGTCGAAACAACAACTTGTCAAATTGGAACAATTAAATCAATTGCTAAAAGCATTTAGGCCATCATTTCTTTTTATGGTTCTGTCAACTAGGGCATGAGGCCATCATTTTTTTTTATGGTTCTGCGAACTATAATTCAACCTTTCTATTTTATCAAATAGATTCAAGGAAATTCTTGTATTACTCGGATAAAGTGAGGCAGAAACTTGTTACAGAGTCACCAAATATTGCTTAAAAATTTCTTGATATATTTTTCATTCTACATGGTCAATATACCCTTCACACGGGACACATTTGGAACGGATAAAAAAAATATTACCCACTATCATTATACTTAATTGAGATAGTATCCTTAACATAAGTATGGAACAAAATGCCTATTGTTCATTTCACTTTTAATTGCCGCCTCAATTTTGTCAGACAAATTCAACTTCCATCCATCACTGATCACATGCTGTAAATATGATGAAATACTCTGTCTATGAACATTTAACCCCAAAGATAGTGACTGTCTAGGAATCAAAGAAGTTGGTTCATTCTTCTTCATCTTAAATAATAGTTCTAGATAGATTTCAAAAATTTGACATATATTCAAAAATAAAATAAATTGTTTTACAATTCTTTTCCAGGGTAAATCATCTAATTGTTTAACCCAAAATAATATATACATATTATTTTTATGATCTCAAGAATAACTTTAAAGTATTAATGTAAGCCTAAATCATGTCTTACTACTTGAAAATATTATTCCACATATTCGTGCACGCTACCACATTATATACCAACTAATTAATTTTATGGCGCACAAATAGAATATACTTTGAGATCATCTAATAATAAATGTCTACCCTAAAATTTATAAAACAGAATTTCATAAATCATAAAGAGTAGAAAATAAAAAGACGAGCAGAGTAAAGAAAGTAGAACCCGGTTTTTGTTGCTTTCTTCTTGAATTGATTCATCCATGAAGCAAAGCATGTGTTTCTGTGACATGTGCCGCATTTGCATGAACTTTAAACAGGAGGGACGATAAATTCCCCCCTGCCCCCCCCCCCCCAAACAAATTGATCTGCATTTTTATTTTTTATTTAAAAAAAAATATATACGTGCCTTTGAAACCACAAATTTGGTCAGACAAAATAACAACTCCCCTTTATAACAAGTCATAAAGACCTCGTATCACAATTAATTGATTCTCAATTTCCAAACCTTTGCATGAGTGTCGTTTTCTTTACTCTGTTCTTATGCAAAGAGTAGTACTCCCACCAAATTTGCAGTAAATGCACAAATGGCTTGCAGGAGTACTCCATGTCAATTTACCACTTTAACAGTTAGATTGTCCAAGGAAAAATGTGATACCTAAACAAAACAAAAGATACACGCCTGACACCCTTTTCTTAAACGACACAATCAGTTGATGAATAAACCAATGCCATCAACATCTTTTGTTGGTGTCATAGTATTAATTCAATGCTGTGACTGGCCACACCAACGTCATATATAATAATTAATACAACAATGAAGAAACATGTTCCATGGTTGAATAGTTTTGTTTGATGCCGCCAATCGAAATTAAATTCCGATTCTTATCTACCTCTTTTCTTAATCAGAGAATAAACTAGCGAAATTTTTATATCTTCAAACCGAATAATCTCTAACACAAACAAATTTAATAAAACAGATTTTTTTTTACCTTCTTCAAACTGAATAAACAACCAACGAAGATTGTATATCTTCAAGCTAATTAAAAGTTACTAACTCGGTAAAGTTTTTATCTTCTTTAAACCGAATAGTAACTTGGAGTAGAAAATCACGCAGATTTTAATCTCCATACACGGGAGTAGAAAGGTTTTAGTCTCCAAAATGAGTACATTTTTTCTTATGAAAATAGTACTTTTTTATCTTTGAAAAGATTTTTTTTTTCTTCTTCTGAAAAGAGTACTTTTTCCTATTCTGAAAAGAGTAGCTTCCTTCTTCTTGACAAGAGTAAATTTCTTCTCCAATCTTATCAAGGTTTAGTCTTCAAAACCGGGGTAGAAATAACTGAAAAAGTATTTTTATTTCTGAAAGAATTCTTTTATAACTCAGGAAAGAGTATTTTTTATTTCTAAAGAAAAATTACTTTCTTCTTTGTCAAAATAGTAAGATTCTAGTAGATTAACATAATACATAATATATAAAACTAATAATTTCCTTAAGATTGTTGTCAACCTGTATTCAAAACATAATAATCTAAAACATAATCTAAAAAGAGAGGAAACAATCTAACACGGAATCTGAAAAGAAAGAAAAATAAATTCGAGCCCACTGAATTTACAGTGTTTCCTTAAGGAAATTATTCCCCTCAAGTACCCGAGGTTATGGAATAACTTCTCCCAAGATAGAATGAATTAACTCACCAGCGTAGCGGTACCTCAAACCCTAGTGAACGGCGAACCACTCGAGAGCTGTAAATCACACTAGAATTTTTTATTTTGCAAGAAGAAAGAAGAAGACAATCAGAATTTTCGTAAGTAAAATCTGATGGAGTGACTAAGTATTATAGCCAACAAAGGATAGTATGAACAGGTGTCATTATGCCTTATAAGAAAAGTCACAACTATTCTTTTCCCATTCACACCTATTCAAGAAAATCCTAACAAAAACTCATATATTATTTACTTTAGGGAATTGTTTAATTTCTAAGTGGTCGTTTGGTTTAAGGTATAACATGGGTTATACCGGTACTAATTTTTATACCACGTTTGGTATAAGGTATAGATTTATCCCGGGATTATTTTATACCTTGTACCAAACGTGGTATAAAAATTAGTGCTGGAATAACTCAACTTATACCTTCTTAACCCACTTATACTGGTATTATTTTATACCATCTTTCAGATGGTATAAAATAATACCAACAGATGGTATAAATTAGTCCCGGGATTGTAATCCCGGGACTATTTTGACCTCAAACCAAACGACCACTAAAAGTATAAGAATTCATCAACTATGGAGGTATAATTTACTGCATGTAAGGAGGACCTCAGAATTCTAAATAATTAGTTTTGTATGAACTTTTAAGTATTCTTTTGGTTTCTCACTCGATTTTCAGTATCCGCATTGGACCCTGTAAATCCGGATTCACGCCGGAATGTCCTATGTTAGAGGGTAGAACACTCACTGATAAAGGTGAATCCATGCCAATAGGGCTTGAACCCAAAGAACTTTTAAGCATTGATGATGAATTAATTGGTTTAGTCGTTGGCTGCAAGTTTTCCTCCATATTTCAGCACTAATGGCTCAATTATTTTCGTATAGTAGCAAAACCACCGAAGAAACAAAAATTTAGGATATTTTTCTAATCTGTATAACATCAATGCACAAAATGTATCGATAACTATTCAGAAAGAGCCTCTCATGACATTACTCAACTGAAAAACATAAAAATAAATATCTAACTAGACCTCGGCTTTTCTCTAGAAACAACTATTCAAAATAAGAATATCTCCAACTTTCCAAGTAAAAGCAACAATTAATTATGTTAAAGCTAGTTAATGATTGTAGCTAGCTAAGTTGGTGTGAATGAGAAATGGAAGGAAAAAAAAAAGATAATGGAAGGAAAATGAAGTTCAAAGCAAAGTTCTGTGTGCACAAAATAAAATAAACCTGTTTCTTTCTTGTTTGCATGTAACGAACTTGTATGTTGTGTGGAGACTAAAATCTTCGGATTTCTACTCCGCTTGAGATTAAAGTTTCAGAACTTTCTACTCATTTGGATACTTGATTTGAAGATATAAAAACTTCATCAAGTGTACAACATACAGTTTTCTACATTCTGTTTGAACTTTTTTTAAAAAAAAATAAAAAAAATAAAAAAAATTAACTGTTTTGTGTAAACTTGATTCGGTTTGAAGAAATCAAATCTTCACCGTTGTGTATTATGTTTGTTGCTGTCAAAACAGATTCAGTTCTAAGTATTTGTTTTTTACAGTAAACTGGTGTTTATTAAATTCTTCTGTTGTTCCTGCGACAGAAATGGGAGAACAAACTCCAAATTTGAATGCTACTGCTACTGCTACTGTCACACCAGCCCCCGTGGTTGGTTCTACGAGCAATGCTGCGTCCTCCAGTCGTACTGCACCAGCACCGGCTCCGGCAGAGAAGCCCGGAAAATTCACCGGGATTGATTTCAAACGATGGCAACAAAAGATGTTCTTCTATTTAACTACTTTAAGCCTTCAAAAGTTTATTAAGGAGGACGTTCCGGTTCTGCCGGAATCAACACCTGAGAATGAACGTTTTGTTGTAACTGAGGCATGGAAGCACTCAGATTTTTTATGTAAGAATTATATTCTTAGCGGACTGGAGGATGATCTTTACAATGTCTATAGCAATGTGGCAACATCAAAAGAGCTCTGGGATGCGTTGGAAAAGAAATATAAAACAGAAGATGCAGGACTAAAGAAGTTTATCGTTGCCAAGTTTCTGGATTACAAAATGGTAGATGGCAAGTCTGTTGTTACTCAAATTCAAGAGTTGCAGGTTATCATCCACGATCTCCTCGCTGAAGGTATAAATCTGCTTAATACCTGTATCGAAAGTATTCAGTACACTATTACTTACATATTGTTTGGTGTAGGTTTGGTAATTAGTGGGGCGTTTCAAGTTGCGGCAGTGATAGAGAAGTTGCCTCCTTCATGGAAGGACTTCAAAATTACTTGAAACACAAGCGAAAGGAGATGACACCGGAAGATCTCATCGTCCGGTTGAGAATCGAGGAAGATAACAAGGCAGCGGAGAAGAAGGCAAATGGGAGATCAACCATAGGGGGAGCACATATTGCTGAAACTGCCTCAACTAATCTGAAAAAGAGGAAAAAGGCACCGGGACCAAGGAACTATCCCAACAAGAAGAAATTCAAGGGAAACTGCCACAATTGTGGAAAAATCGGACACAAAGCTGCAGACTATCGTGCTCCAAAGAAGGAAAAGAAGAAGGGTCAGGCTAATATGGTTGAAACAAACAATGAAGTTGATGACTTGTGCGCTATGTTGTCTGAGTGCAACCTAGTGGGAAATCCGAAGGAGTGGTGGATTGACTCTGGCGCCACTCGCCACATTTGTGCTGTTAGAGAAGCCTTTGCTTCATATGCTCCCGCCAGGCCCGATGAGACCATTTACATGGGAAATTCTGCAACAGCCAAGATTGAAGGTTATGGAAAGATCCTGTTGAAGATGACCTCTGGCAAGGTGGTGACTCTCAACAACGTCTGTCATGTTCCTGAAATTAGGAAAAATCTAGTATCTACCGGACTTCTAGTGAAGAATGGTTTTAAGTGTGTTTATGTTTCTGACAAGGTTGTAATAAGTAAGAACGAGATGTACATAGGAAAAGGTTACCTTACAGAGGGCCTTTTCAAACTGAATGTAATGATTGTTGCTAATAATAATAAAGTTACTGCTTCGTCTTACTTGATTGAGTCAAATGATTTATGGCATTCACGTTTAGGACATGTCAATTATAAAACCTTGCGAAAAATGATTAGTTTGGAAGTATTGCCTAAGTTTGAATGCAATCAATCAAAATGTCAAATCTGTGTTGAATCTAAGTATGTTAAACATCCTTATAAGTCAATTGAAAGGAATTCTAGTCCTTTAGACTTAACCCATACAGATATTTGTGACATGAAGTCAATCGCATCTCGCGGTGGAAAGAAGTACTTCATAACTTTTATTGACGATAGTACGCGGTATTGCTACGTCTATTTACTTAATAGTAAAGATGAAGCAATTGAAGCATTCAGGCAGTACAAAACTGAAGTTGAGACTCAACTTAACAAAAAGATTAAAATGATAAGGAGTGATAGGGGCGGTGAATATGAATCTCCTTTTGAACAAATATGTTTGGAATATGGTATTATTCATCAAACGACTGCCCCTTATTCGCCACAATCAAACGGAATTGCAGAAAGAAAGAATAGAACACTAAAGGAAATGATGAATGCCTTGCTAATAAGTTCTGGGTTACCCCAGAACTTGTGGGGGGAAGCTATTCTAACAGCTAGCCGAATACTCAATCGAGTGCCCCATAGCAAAACAAAATCAATTCCATACGAAAAGTGGAAAGGAAGGAAGCCCAATTTGGAATACTTCAAAGTGTGGGGGTGTTTGGCCAAGGTGCAAGTTCCTAAACCCAAAAGGGTAAAAATAGGACCTAAAACCGTTGATTGTGTTTTTATAGGATATGCCACAAATAGTAAGGCATATCGGTTTCTGGTTCACAAATCTGAAAATCCCGACATTCAGGTGAATACAGTAATTGAATCAGATAATGCTGACTTCTTTGAAACCATATATCCGTATAAAAAGGAATGTGAGTCGTCTAGCAAAGAATCTAAACGACCTCGGGAAGAAACAAAGGAAAATATTCCTGATAAGGAAAATCCAAGACGCAGCAAACGTCAAAGGACGTCTACTTCCTTTGGACCAGAGTTTCTAACATTTTTGTTGGAAAATGAGCCTCGAACTTTCAATGAAGCTATGTCTTCACCGGAAGCTCAATTTTGGAAAGAGGCAATCAATAGTGAGATAGAATCCATATTGGACAATCATACTTGGGAATTGGTTGATCTTCCTCCAGGGAATAAACCTTTAGGTTCCAAATGGATTTTCAAGCGGAAAATGAGAGCTGATGGTAGTATTGATAAATATAAGGCAAGACTAGTTGTTAAAGGTTTTAGACAACGAGAAGGTCTTGATTACTTTGATACATACTCGCCGGTAACGAGGATTACATCTATTCGGGTGTTAGTAGCGTTAGCCGCCGTGTACGGTCTTGAAATCCATCAAATAGATGTGAAAACAGCCTTCCTAAATGGAGAGTTAGAGGAAGAAATTTACATGGAACAACCTGAAGGGTTTGTAGTTCCAGGGAAAGAGAAGAAGGTGTGTCGACTTGTTAAGTCTCTTTACGGACTTAAACAAGCACCTAAACAGTTGGCATGCAAAATTTGACCATACGATGCTGTCAAATGGATTCAAAATAAATGAATGTGATAAATGTGTTTACATTAAAAACACTCCGAACCACGTCGTCATTGTTTGTTTGTACGTGGATGATATGCTGATAATGAGTAACGACATTGCTAACATAAATGCTACTAAGCGCATGCTTGCTAGTAAGTTTGATATGAAAGACTTAGGAGTTGCCGATTTAATTTTGGGAATTAAAATCCATAAGACTCCTCAAGGTCTAGCACTGTCTCAATCTCATTATCTTGAAAAGGTACTTGAAAAGTTCAAGTACTTGGACTTTAAAGTTGCAAAAACACCAATTGATATGAACCTTGCTCTTGCAAAGAATAAAGGTGAAAGTCACTCTCAATTGGATTATGCCAGAGTGTTGGGATGTTTGATGTATATCATGAACTGTACGCGACCTGATATTGCGTGTGCTATAAGTAAACTAAGTCGCTACACTAGTAATCCCGACCAAACACATTGGCTGGCAATGAAACGAGTTTTGGGGTATTTGAAACATACTCAAAACTATGCTTTGCATTATAATAGGTATCCTACAGTTATTGAAGGATACAGTGATGCAAATTGGATCACCGGTTCAACTGAAACTAAATCCACAAGTGGATATGTTTTTACCATAGGTGGAGGAGCAGTGTCTTGGAAGTCATCCAAACAGACATGTATCGCCCGCTCTACAATGGAATCTGAGTTCATAGCTTTAGACAAAGCCGGTGAAGAAGCTGAATGGCTCCGGAATTTCTTAGAAGATATTCCATTTTGGCCCAAACCGTTTGCTCCTATATGCATACATTGTGATAGTCAAGCGGCAATAGGAAGAGCCGGGAGCGCGATGTACAACGGAAAGTCTCGTCACATACGACGAAGACATAATACCGTTAGACAACTACTCTCTAGTGGAATTATCACAATTGACTATGTTAAGTCAAGAGATAATGTGTCGGATCCGCTAACTAAAGGCCTAACTAGAGAGGTGGTTGAAAGATCATCGAGGGGAATGGGACTTTGGCCGAGGACAAGTCATCGTGGCGGTAACTCTACCTAGAAGACTGGAGATCCCAAGATCTAGGTTCAAAGAGATCAAACAAAGTCATTGATAACGGTTCAACGTTGTCACAATAACTTTTGTGGTCCATTCTCGTGATGAGACAATGTTCAGTACCAGGATAAAGCATTACGGCTTTTTAATGGTTTCCAAGTTTGATACGGGGTATATCAAATAGTGTATCTACGGGATGACACATTTGGGAATCACCTATGTAAGTGTGAAGTGTAAGCCGCTTCAAGGAGAATTCTGTGAGGCCAATTCTCTACGCACTTATGAACCAGGAGTGTTCATGGCTGAAACGAACAAAACAATGAGAACCAAAGATGGTTAAAGGGTTAATTGTGTGACATGTTGTTGTCTAGGTATACACCAAAGCTCGACGGTTCAAAGATATCAAATCTACCGATTGACCGAGTATATCCGACATATGTTCACTACGGAAAGTTCAAAGAGAAATCTACTTATCCAGATGCGATTAATTCTTGCTTACGAATCACACAGTATTTTTTGTCATGCATGTTTTTCCATCATATATCCATTCCCCATTCATGTGGGGGATTGTTAAAGCTAGTTAACGATTGTAGCTAGCTAAGTTGGTGTGAATGAGAAATGGAGGGGAAAAAAAAGATAATGGAAGGAAAATGAAGTTCAAAGCAAAGTTCTGTTGAAAAGGAGCCTTGTACCACATTGGTGGTAGAAAGGGAAAGTTATGTGCTTATATTAGAAAGCACTTCCTCTAGCTCTTAAAGGGTCAAGAAGAGGGACTCCCCTCGCGCCGTCGTCGTCGCTCGGCTCGGCTTCGGCTTCGGCTTTGGATTTGGATTTGATTGATAATCTTTTTGGACCAAATTTATTTAAATTCAATCTTCATTTTCTGAAATTATTTTGTTATTTCCGCCGTAAATTAATTAATAAATAATTAAATTTTCGCGGAATAAAAATTTTTAAGGAAAAATTAAATTTCCCAACGTTCTTATTTTTTTGGAAAAGGCATGGCCTTTCCGAACAGCCACCAAGCCTAATCTGAAGAGGCATGTTCAAGGCTATATAAACTGAGGCAATGCCTCAATTTTCGACTACTGAATTTTTCACTGCATCTGCATTCTTTCACAAAAAATAAATAAATAAACTATCGAGTCTTCGTGTGTTTTCGTTGCCATATTTGAGTTCGCCGAAGTCGTAGGCGTTTGAGGTACCGCCACTCCTGCGACAGGTACATCCGTTTTATCCTGGGAGGAAATAATCCGCAACCTCGGGTACAGTGAGGGGGTTAAATTCCTTAAGGACACACAGTGTATTCTGTGGTCTCGGATGTTTCTACATTATTATTTTTTTTTTCCAACAGTTTCTGTTGTTTTCGAAGTTTCTGTTTTTTCAGTTTCAGTTTTTTTTTTTATACTGGTTTTGAACACGGGAGATAACAAATTATTGATTAAAAAAACAAATGCATGACAAATTAAAGCAACAAAGGAAAAATACTTGTAAAATGAAAACTAAATGAGTTCGCAGTTAAAAAGAATTGAAAACATACTAATGCGTTTTGGAGTATTGCCTAACACTTGCTATGCTGAGTGGAAGCGGAACAAAGCATGGGGTGAAATATATACAAACTAATATCTGGAATGCTTCCTAGTTAACATTTAGAGAGTTAAAACCCAACCCAAAACAAATTTGACATAATATGGTTGTAAAGGAACTTTTGCTGCACCTGCAGGAAGATTGAAAAGCATCTTGTGTCTTATTAGAATCCTTGTTATACGCACTTTGCAAGTCTTTATCACAATTAATTTAACTTAAAAGACATAAAAATCATTCAATATTTAAAGGATAATTTAGTCAACCAACATTTATATTCATGTTTTTATAATTAAAAAACTAGTCTCTGTGTACATGCGAGAGAAATTAGGAGAAAGTGAAAAAAAAAATTAAGAGGTGTATTTAATTTTTGAAATATAAGCAAGTAGATATTTATAAGTGTCCTTTATTATAACAACGGACACGACGAATTAACTAATATAGAATTGTTTACCCCGAAATCGGATAATCAATTAAATTTGTAAATGGGTATAAGATATGTGCTTGGATCTTGATGTATGTTAGATGGAGAAAACGTATATGTGAGAGTTCTTCAACAAAATGGCTAATGATGGCTATTTGTTATGAATACAAACGTTTATAAACAATGTGAGATACTTAATGGAATAGACACAATCTAAATGCAAACAAGTGGCCTTGGCCGAATCAGATATTAAAAGAGAGATTATATGCATGAACTATTTTATTATGAATGTTCTTGGTAAGTGAAGGAGCCAACCCTTACAAAGGAGGGCGATGTGCTCTATTTATAGTATGACCACCATGGGTCTCATATGATTTGAACTAATAGAATAATAGTAACAAGGACAGCTCTGCACGGATTTGGTGGGATTGGACTGACGACGCCGTCTGACACACGCATGGTGGGTAGTTGACCATGACAGGACGTTACTGGCGTGTGACCCGCGTGCAACGGCCGCACGGACCAACGGCTACTCGGACCAATAGCTATACGGACCAACGACCATGAATGCTCGGGTCACCGGGCTTGGCCGTTTCAACGACGCAGAAGGCAGATCAGTCGGTGCCCTCGCTCAGCCCCGGCCCAAGCATTACCCCAATCAAAGGCGAATAGTATCCGACACATTCTCATTCCTTTCTCTGGTACCTCGTTCCACCGGTTTGCCTTATATCCGATTTTCACCGTATACAGATAGCCCCAAACTTCCTGGATCTCCGATCTATCGGAGTAACGGGGAGTGGATAACTTCTGAAACCGGCGGTTCCGTTAGCTCGTCGTTATCTTCTCGTTTTGGCGGGAACGGTTGCATAATGCTTCCCCTTTTATCGGCCACGTGTCTCGCCCCGGGTGGTCTGCTTCTGCCAACCACCTTTTGTACGTCGTTTCGAGTCGCTTCGCATTAATGATGGGGGATGTGGCGCCGTCTGATTGGTCGTCCTCGGTAACCATTCCTCTTCCATGCCTATATAAGGCCCTTTACCCCTTCATTTTATCATTTTCACGATCTGTTCTTCTTCAACTCCACTCCATCTCTGCGTTCTTTCTCCCGAGACCCCCTTGTCCTTTGCAGGGGAGTATCTTCCGAAGAAGTTTCACCTAAAATGTCGATAAAGTCAATCGACCGAAGAGAAGCTGGGGAAAGGATTTCTTCCGCACCTGTGTGAAAAGCCGGAACTAAAAGTCCTTCACCGGCAGAAGGAAGAGGTGCAACGGCGACGGACTCCTCCGGGATCGGGGCCACGGAGGGTTCGGCATCGACTCTCCGAACTATAATATCGGGCTCTGTTTCATCCCGTAAGGTCCGAGTAATGCTTCTCGCCCTTTTATTCTTCGATTGTTGCCCTTGATTAGAGGGCCTTTTTATTTTGGCGGCAGTGGCAGCGGCAAGGGCACGACGTTGTGGGTTCAGTGGTCAACTCCGGTCTAGGGGCTACCGAGCCCTTAGGCAGGCCTGAAAAGCTAGATGTTAGCAAAGTTCGAAGGGTGAAACGAGTAGAGAAGGATGCAATAAACCCGAGTAGAAGTAGAGGGCTACCGTGATTCTGGGCGACCCACCGACCACGTGACAGGTAGGCCCATGTCCGGTTGTCATAAGGATGCTGGCTGAGGAGTGCCGTGACCCAGTC
This sequence comes from Lycium barbarum, assembly GCF_019175385.1. NCBI lineage: Eukaryota > Viridiplantae > Streptophyta > Magnoliopsida > Solanales > Solanaceae > Lycium > Lycium barbarum. Next base: position 234,458 of record NC_083348.1, on the reverse strand, counting down.
GCTTAGATTGAGAATGACGGGAGGTACATAAACATTGGCTGATAAAAGTAAAGAATAAACGATGAGAAAGAAGAATCAAAATTCGACAAAGCATGCTAAAGCAATTACTTGAGGTTTCGGACTTACGTTTATTATTCCACTTCTCCGGGAAAGGCATGAACTCGGCCGGAATAATGTCCTCGGTCTTCACTCAGACATATCGTTCCAACCACCCCCGGTCTCTGTCGTTAGCCATTTTTTAGAAAAATGGATTCCGGCTGCGCTTGGAAAATTTCATTATGCCACCCCGGAACAGCCTGGGGGAATATAGAAGTATCAGGTGGGCCAGCGTGAACTCCTTCTCGGCATTGTTTGCCAACAACCGGAGGCACGCCACGACCCTCCAGATGATCGGACCAATTTGTGCCAACGTCACACCGTAGGTCCGACACATGTCCAAAATAACCGGATCTACCGGAGGATCGAGCTTGAGGGTAAAGGGGTAAGTATAGACGTACAAAAAACCCTCCCGGTGGTCGGTGACTGATTCATCAGGACCGGGGGCGAAAACTCGGACCGGGCGGTTGTCCCATCCGCAGTCGGACCGAACAAGGTCGAGCCTGTCCTCGGTAATGGAGGAGGGGTATCACCTCACATCGAACCCCCTGTCTGACACTGAAGAAGGCTTTTCGACCTCAAGATCTTTGTTAAAATTGGGCCTGGCCGGTATGATATCCGAGACCGCGGGTTCGAAGGTGCTCTTCGATCTAGCTGGGGATGCAGCCTCGGTTCTTGGGGATGTAACTGAGGGAATTTCATGGGAAGTAGTTTCAGACATTTCGAAAATATAAAAGAATAAAGATTCAGAAGAGGAGCTTAAGAAGATTGAGGAAACTGGTAATTCGAGGAGTGACAAAGTGCAAAGCAACGCTCAACAAAAACAGTTAGCAGAAATGGTGGCGAAGTTGCCCCTGCAATAAATCAGCCTCAGATTGGCTGTAGAAGACAATTCAAGATGGTAAGGATGAGGAAATGCAGTGAAGAATGAAGAAGAAATGGAGCGTGAAAGTGTTGGAGTGAAAGGGTAAAGAGCCTTATATAGGTGTTAGACTGTGGCGGTTACGATTCCCCAGCCAATCGGGGGACACCACGTGTCCCCCATAATTAATGAGAAACGACTCGTAGCGACATGCGTGCGGCGGTTGTCAGAACCGGCCATTCGGGATGTGACACATGGCCGAGAAAGGGGGAACGTGACGCAACCGTTCCCGCCAAAATAAGAAGATAACAACGAGCCAATGGAGTCACCGGTCTCATGGTTCACCCACTTCCCGCTACTCCGATAGATCGTTGGTCCGGAAAGTGCGGAGGCTATCTGTATACGGTAAAAATTGGATATGAGTCAAACTGGATAAACGAAGGACCGAAGGAAGAAGATGACGGGAGCGTACACAAGTTCTGAACCAGGGGAACGCTTGGACCGGAGCTAAGCGGAGGCGTGATTTGGCCCGGCTTCTTCGTCATCGGATCAGTCGAGGTCGTTACCCCGAGTATCCGGGCCGTTGGTCCGGATATGGCCGTTGCACACGGGACAACACCAGTAGCGTCCTGCCATGGTCAACCACCAACCATGCGTGTGTCAGATCGTACGGCCAACCTAATCCCACCAAATCTGCTCAGAGCTGTCCTTTTTTTTTATTATTCTAATCATTTGCATGGGAAGAGGCACCACTATAAATAGAGCACATCCCCCTCCTTTGTAAGGGTTGGCTCCTTTACTTTCCAAGAACATTTATAATAAAAGAGCTCATATACACAATCTCTCTCTCTCAATATCTGATCCGGCCAAGGCCATTTGTTTCCATTTATATTGTGCTTCTTCCATTAAGTATTGAACATAACTTTTAAACGTTCATGTCCATAGCTAATCAAGCAAATTTTAGTTATTAGCCATTTTATTACTAAATACTCACACGCTTATTTTTCACTATCCAACATACATCAAGATCCAAGCACATATCCTATACCCGCATACAAATTCAATTGATTTCCCAAATTCGGGGTAAACAGTTTGGCGCCCACCGTGGGGCTAGGATAATAGTGGTCTTTGGTCTTGATTTCTGTCATATTCATCAAAATCAAAAAACATCTCCTGTCAGTCTTTGCAAAAACGGACCGAAATGGCTGGCGTCGAACAATCTGGTCATGTCAACGACACCGAGATTGTTGCGGAAAATGAAGCCAGTGAACAACGGGGATTGCCGAATCCCGCTGATCCGAACCCCGTTGATTCGAGAGAGGGCCTCAATCGGCAAAACACCGTGGATCGGGAGAACGCCGCCCTACCGGCCACCGATCCTCTAAATACCTACAATTCTGTTACTTTGTCCCGAAACCAGGGCCGAAAAGAACCAGACGCACCAGGTGACAACGTTAACTTACGTCTAATTGTTGAAATTCTGCAGGAACAAAGAGCGGCAATAGCCGAGCAAGGACTCGCGATCGCCCGGTTGCAAAACAGAAAAGATGGAACAGAGCCGGAGAGGACAAAGCGTGCTGCCGAAACCAGAAGGGATGAGGCACGAGTGGTCGAGAGCAACGGCTCCGGAGCTGGTTCTTCCACCAAGGTTCTGAAGATGCTCGAGACTTTGGTAAAACGGGTAGACTCGACCGAAAAAAGGGTCGAGACATACAATTCCCGAGTGGACCAGATCCCGGGGGTTCCGCCATTGCTGAAGGGGCCAAACTCGAAAAGGTACATCCAAAGACCTTTTCCTCCGACTGCGGCTCCGAAAATGATCCCAAAAAGGTTCAGAATGCCGGACATACAGAAATATGACGGCACAACAGACCCACACGAGCACGTGACCTCATATACTTGTGCCGTAAAAGGCAATGACATGGAGGAAGATGAAATTGAGTCAGTGTTATTGAAGAAGTTTGGGGAGACTCTGTCAAAGGGAGCATTGACATGGTATGATCATTTGCCCGAGCATTCGATCACTTCCTTCGAAATGCTCGCCGATGCCTTCGTAAAAGCTCATGCCGGTGCCAGAAAGGTATAGGCTCAGAAAGTGGACATTTTTCGCATAGCCCAAAGGGACGACGAGTTGCTCCAAGAATTTGTGAACCGGTTCCAAAGGGAACGAATGGAGCTCCCTCCGATCCCCGAAGAATGGGCCGCATAGGCTTTCACGAAGGGGCTCAATGTTCGAAGCTCAACGACTTCGTTCAAATTAAAAGAGAGTCTGCTGGAGTACGAGGCAATGACATGGCTGATGTCCACAACAGATACAAGTCGAAGATTCGGGTGGAAAATGATCAATTCGAGCTTCCCCCGGGGTCGGTTAACATGAGCAGGAATTTTGAGAAACCAAAGAAAGGCTACGAAGTGAAGGCCGAATCGTCGAAGGAAAGATATCGGCCGTATTCCCATTCTGAGAAACTAAGTTTTTGGACGGAGAAACCGAGGGATAGCCCAAGCCATTTCTCCGGTCGGGGAAACAAACGGGTCTAGCGCCCATCGAACAGTCGGGGTCTCTCATTCAGGAGCGATGCCAGAAGCTCTGCCGGCACCAAGGACTTACCAAAGATATCGGAATACAACTTCAACGTCAGTACGTCGGGCCTGGTCTCGGCCATTGGTCGTGTTCCGGAGGTGAGATGGCCAAAACCTCTAAGGTCAGACTCGGGGCAACGGGACCCGAGCATGGTATGTGAATACCACGGAACCCATGAACATAGAACTGAGGACTGTCGCCAGCTGAGAGAAGAGGTAGCCCGGTTACTAAAGAATTGTCATCTCCGAGATCTGCTGAGTGAACGAGCCAAAAGTCATTACAAGGAAAGGGAAGCGCATCGAAGGGCCGATCCGGTGGAACCCCAGCATACAATCAACATGATAGTTGGAGGTGTCGACGGCCCTCGAGGGCCGGTAACGAAACGGACAAAGATTTCTATTGTCCGTGAAAAGCGCACCCGAGATCACTTATCCGGGGGCACTATCTCCTTCGAAGACGAGGATGCAGAGGGCATCATCCAACCGCACAATGATGCGTTGGTAATTTCTATACTTATCTTTAAAACTAAGGTTAAACGTATTTTGATTGACCCAGGTAGCTCGGCCAACATCATTCGGTGGAGAGTGGTCGAACAGCTAGGGCTGTTTGATCAGATCGTGCCGGTAACCCGGGTACTCAGCGGGTTCAATATGGCAAGCGAAACCACGAATGGGGAGATCTCACTTCCTATAAACATCGGTGGCACCATTCAACAAACAGTGTTCTACGTAATCGAAGGGGACATGAAGTATAACACATTACTGGGCAGACCCTGGATACATAGCATGAGGGCCGTGCCCTCAACATTGCACCAGCTGCTAAAATTCCCCACCCCGGATGGGGTAAAAACCATCCGAGGTGAACAGCCCACTGCGAGGTAAATGTTCGCAGTAGAAGAAGTGGCACCTCGGTCCGTAGAATCGGTTCAGAAGGAAAAGGATGTAACCGGAGGAGAACGAGCCCAATAGCAATCAAAGTACACTGGGTCGGATCCAGTGCATGAGAAAGATGATTTCGAGGTACCCAGATCATTCGTCATGCCGGATGACTCGGATGCAAGCAAGTCAACTGTAGAGGAGCTGGAGCAGATCATCCTGTTCGAGTACCTACCGGACAGAAAGGTATACCTGGGCACGGGGCTTACCCCGGAGCTCAAGAGCAAATTAATTGCATTTCTTCGAGCTAACGCCGATTGCTTCGCATGGTCACATATAGATATGACAGGTATATCACTAGAAGTGGCAACTCACAAGCTCAGCTTGGACGGGAAGTTCTCCCCGGTGAAGCAAAAGAGAAGGCCCATGGCAAAGGCGAAACACGCCTTCGTAAAATACGAGGTAACAAAGCTTTTGAAAATAGGTTCTATCCGAGAGGTGAAATACCCGGATTGGCTTGCTAATGTGGTAGTGGTGCCCAAAAAAGGTAATAAATTTTGAATATGTGTCGATTACAAGGATTTAAACAAAGCATGCCCAAAGGACTCGTTTCCGTTGCCTCACATCGATAGAATGATCGATGCGACGGCCGGACATGAGATGCTAAGTTTTCTCGATGCTTACTCCGGGTATAACCAAATTCGGATGCACCCGGGGGACTAAGAGAAAACGTCCTTCATCACCCGGTACGGGACCTACTGCTATAATGTGATGCCTTTTGGCCTAAAATATGCCAGTGCAACTTACCAACGACTTGTTAATAAGATGTTCGAAGAACAAATAAGGAAAACAATAGAAGTTTACATTGACGATATGGTTGTCAAGTCCCTGGAAACAGAGGACCATTTTAAGCATTTGCAGGAAACTTTCGACGTGCTCCGCAAGTACAACATGAAGCTTAACCCGGAAAAGTGCACCTTCGGTGTCCGGTCCGGTAAATTTTTGGGTTTCATGGTGTCAAACTGGGGAATTGATATCAACCCGGACAAAATCAAGGCCATCGAGGATATCGAGGTAGTGAATAACGTCAAAGGAGTACAGAGGCTCACCGAAAGGATAATGGCGTTGAGTCGCTTCATATCGCGATCCTCGGACAAGAGCCATCGTTTCTTCTCCTTACTGAGGAAAAATAACGACTTTGTTTGGACACCGGAGTGCCAGGAAGCTCTACAGGAATTGACGGGATACTTATCTAGCCCCCCGTTGCTGCATACGCCGAAGGCGGACGAGCCGCTCTTTCTCTACCTTGCTGTCTCCAAAATAGCGGTAAGCGGCGTCTTGGTTCGGGAAGAATCAGGTACGCAATTCCCCATCTATTACGTCAGTAGAACTTTGGGGGATGCGGAGACCCGTTATCCCCATTTGGAAAAACTGGCATTAGCACTGGTAAGCGCTTCCAGAAAGCTCAAGCCTTATTTTCAGTGCCACCCAATATGTGTAGTAACTACTTACCCTCTTAAAAACATCATGCATAAGCCGGAATTATCGGGCAGGGTAACGAAATGGGCCGTAGAAATTAGCGGCTATGATATCGAGTACAAACCTTGAACGGCCATCAAGTCCCAGATCTTGGCCGACTTCGTGGCAGATTTTGCCTCGGCCATGGTCCCCGAGGTCGAGAGAGAGCTCCTGCTGACCTCGGGAAAGGTCCCAGGCATTTGGTCTCTACACACGGATGGAGCCTCGAACCTTAAAGGTTCCGGGCTGGGGATCGTCCTCAGGACCCCGGCCGGGGATGTCATTCGACAGTCCATTAGAACTGCTAAATTGACTAACAATGAAGCCGAGTATGAGGCTATGATTGCAGGTTTGGAGTTAGCTCGAAGTATGAGAGCCGAAGTCATCAAAGCACAATGTGATTCGCTCTTGGTCGCAAACCAGGTGAACGGCGTCTTCGAGGTCAAGGATGAACGGATGCAGAGCTACCTCAAGAAAACCCAAGTGGTACTTCATCAATTTAGAGAATGGACCATGCAGCACATACCGAGGGAGCAGAACAGCGAGGCCGATGCATTGGCAAATTTGGGATCCGTCGACGGGGAGGAAATCAACCCCGGGACAACAGTGCACCTCTCAAACACGGCCATAGAAAACGGACACACCGAGATAAACACAATGGGTCTAACTTGGGATTTGCGCAACAGGTACATTGACTACTTGCGTGATGGTAAGCTCCCAAACGACCCAAAGGAATCACGGTCACTAAGGACAAAGGCAGCCCGTTTTTGCTTGGTAGACGGTCAATTGTATCGACGATATTTCCTCGGCCCCCTGGCTAAATATTTGGGCCCCGGTGAAACGGAATATGTGATGAGAGAGGTGCACGAAGGAACTTGTGGCAACCACTCCGGGGTCGAGGCTCTGGTCCGAAAGATCGTCAGGGCCAGTTATTATTGGAACCGGATGGACGAGGACTCTAAAAATTTCATCCGAAAATGTGACGGGTGTCAGAAACATGCCCCGATGATTCACTAGCCCGGAGAGCTACTGCACTCGGTGGTCTCACCCTGCCTTTCATGAAATGGGGAATGGACATCATGGGTCTGTTATCATGGGCACCAGGTAAGGCCCGTTTCATTTTGTTTATGACTGACTATTTCTCTAAGTGGGTTGAAGCGCAGGCCTTTGAAAAAATCAGAGAAAAGGAAGTCATCGACTTTATATGGGATCACATCATCTGCCGTTTCGGCATCCTTGCCGAGATAACTTTTGATAATGGTCCTCAGTTCGTAGGTGGAAAGGTCAACAATTTCCTCAAGGGTTTGAAGATCAATAAAATCGTATCAACCCCGTATCACCCATGTGAAAACGGACAGGCGGAATCTACGAACAAAACCATAATTCAAAATTTCAGAAAAAGACTTGAAGCATCAAAGCATCACTGGAGGGAAATATTACCAGAGGTGCTGTGGGCTTACAGAACCACATCCAAATCAAGCACGGGGGAAACCCCGTTCTCATTGGTCTACGGGGCGGAAGCCCTTATCCCCGTGGAAGTTGGCGAACCGACTCTCTGGTTCAGATATACCACCGAGGAGTCAAACGAGGAGGCCATGGCCATAAAACTCGACCTAACGGATGAACTATGCGAAAGCGCATTGGTCCGTATTGCGGCCCAAAAACAAAGAGTGGAAAGGTAATACAACCGAAGAGCCAATTTTCGACACTTCCAAATCGGGGACTTGGTACTTCGAAAAGTTACCCTGCACACCAAGAATCCCAACGAGGGAAAGTTGGGTCCGAATTGGGAAGGCCCGTATAAAGTAACCGGGATAACGGGCAAAGGGTCATACCAGTTGGAGTCCATGGACGGGTAACGGTTGCACAATAGCTGGAATGTGGCTCATCTGAAAAGATATTACTGCTAAGGTATGGGCCCCTCCCCCATGTTCTCGTATTTACCTTTCTCTTTTGCAGGAAACCGAGAATGGGACAAAGTTAGAATTTAGGCCTGAAAACACGTGTTGCACTCTTTTCCTTAGTACGGTTTTGTCCCAAAATGGGTTTTCCGACAAGGTTTTTAATGAGGCAACAAGTACAACGTGTTACTCGACAAAGATAAGGGACCGGCGCCCGGAATTTCGAGGCCACCCCCTCCGATTGGGGACTTAATAGCACTCACCAGACCTCGCAGCTGGATAAGTGCTAGGGGAATACATTACTGTGCCCTCAATCGAAGAGACCCCGATCAGGGAAAACGGAGAAAGTCAAAACTTGCTACGGCAAAACTAGGGCCCGGCCATAGCCTCGATGTAAGGACCAAACGATCATAATGAATCGTGTCCCATTTTATATTTGCTACGAAAAAACTAGGGCCCGGCCATCGGCCATAGCCTCGATGTAAGGACCAAACGATCATAACGAATCGTGTCCCATTTTATATTTGCTACGGCGAAGGAAGAAGGAGTTAAAATTCTCATATGTACAAACATTTTGCAAACGCAAAGTTATCAAAAGTTGGGATAACAACTTTCTGTTAAATGTACTTTGCCCCGGTGATAACCACCGTATTTCGACACTGCCTCATTCACATACCCTATACCGGGTACGGTGGTCGAAACTCGACAAAGACAACAAGGCCGTAACGAGCCGAGCAAAAATCATCAAAAAATTCGACTAGGGCAACGAGGTCACGATGATCCAAGCCAAAATTTGATAAACTTCCCCAAACGGGGACTGCTACGTCAAAAATTTTCTAGCCAAGGCTGAAAAAGTACCGGCCCTAAAATATCGTATAAGACCCACGGCCACGATGAATTAACAACTACAAGTCGACCTGTCCTAGAACGGACCAACGATTATAGCAAAAATGATAACAAACATTCAAATGAAGGAGCAAGAAAGATGCACTTTTCATTTATACAACGGATGTTTCTTACATCAAAAGAAAAACAAAGTCCTACGAAGGCAAAAAATAAAGAGGTAGAAGCCAAATACGGGCCCTAAGCTACCCGGAATGGCTGGAGTCGGAATGTTCGGACATCGTCCGCTCAGAATCATCGGAGTCAGGACCGAGGGCATCCTTAGCCTCTCCCTCGATTCTCTTGGCCTCGGCAATAAGATCTGGAAGATCAGAAAAGCCATGCTCGGCCTGCTCGAGAGTGATCCTCCGAGATTTCCATTTCTCGTATTGAGCAACGATAGTAATCTGAGCATCGGCTGCCCCCACGCTCCTCAGGGCTTCATCCAACTCGGCCTCGGCCTGTGCTAGCCTTTCCTCGAGAGCATCCCGAGCCTCTTTGAAAACATTTTACATTTGGACGGCCGACTCCAGCTCGGTCTTGAGAGCGTCGTTAGCATCGGCCGTCTCCTTGAGCTCATTTTTGAGGTCATCATACATCCGGGCCCTCGTCTCCGCTTTCTCTTCAAAAACCCTCGCGAGCTCCTTGTACTGGGCGCTCTCCGATTCGAGCAGCCGATTCCTCTCGGTCAAACCCGCAGCATCGGACTTCACCAGATCCAGCACCCCCCGGAGTTGGGAGAATGTGGTTTCGAGTTCACCAAGCCTCGAGGATATCTGAGCGTTGTCCCGGGTCAGGCCGATCTTGTCAGCCTCGAGACTCCGATTATATTCGGTCATTGCGGCCAACTCGCGTTTCAACTGGATTTTTTCGGCCCTGGCCGCATCAAGCTCGGGCCGGATGTTAGAAAGGGCGACCACCCAGTTCAACTCCTCCTCCTTCTCCCGAAGAAGGTGCCGGTAGTTCTCCGTTTAACGGCCTTGGGCATCCATTTGGCCCCTTAGATCATCCATCTCTTGCTGGACACGAACGAAGGCTTCGTTTGCAAGCACCACACTCTGCAAATGAAACGAAGTTAAAAACTTGGATAAAAAGAAGTGAAAACTCTCGATGAAGAGATGCAAAGACAGCTAAAGATCTTACCCGGTTGCCAGCATGCATACTCTCGTTCATAAGACACTGCTAGGAGACCCCGATCATTTTGCGCTTGTCCGAATCCGAGACAAGGGACCTCAGATAGCTTGCCACGCCCACCAGGCGGGAAAGGAAGCTACAGTCTTCGGGAAAGGTGACCGTAACCGATCTTGTTCTCCTCGGCTCCACACTCGGTGCTGGAAAAATACGCACCAAGCCGTCCCTATCCCCAGAGTCGGAGGTCCGGCTGGCCGACCTCGTGGCCCGAGGGATCATGAGATGCTCGAATCCTGCAGCTTCGTCGGTTGCAGAAGGAGTGCCCGCAAACATATCTTCAAATTCATCCACCCTCGGAGCCGGAGTGGAGGAACTTGGAGTAGCCTCAGTATCTTCGGCAAAGGCAGGGGGCTCCGCAGTTGCAGCAGGCTCATGATCGGGAGCCGGATGAACGTCTATGGAAGCTTCGGTCTCCGGTTCCTTCCCGGTTGTTCGTTCTCCTCCAGCAACGACCATCTCCCGGGACCCCCTTGTCCTTTGCAGGGGAGTATCTTCCGAAGAAGTTTCACCTGAAATTTCGACAAAGTCAATCGACCGAAGAGGAGCCGGGGAAAGAATTTCTTCCGCATTTGTGTGAAAAGCCGGAACTAAAAGTCCTTCACCGGCAGAAGGAAGAGGTGCAACGGCGACGGACTCCTCCGCGATCGAGGCTACGGAGGGTTCGGCATCGACTCTCCGAACTATAATATTGGGCTCTGTTTCATCCCGTAAGGTCCGGGTAACGCTTCTCGCCCTTTTCTTCTTCGACTGTTGCCCTTGATCAGAGGGCCTTTTTCTTTTGGCGGCAGCGGCAGCAGCAAAGGCACAAGATGCACCCGTTGTATCAAACTCGGGTACCAACGTTGTGGGTTCAGTGGTCGACTCCGGTCTGGGGGCTACCGAGCCCTTAGGCAAGCCTGAAAAGCTAGATGTTAGCAAAGTTCGAAAGGTGAAACGAGTAGAGAAGGATGCAATAAACCCGAGTAGAAGTAAAGGGCTACCGTGATTCTGGGCGACCCACCGACCACGTGACAGGTGGGCCTATGCCCGGTTGTCATAAGGATGCTGGCTGAGGAGTGTCGTGACCCAGTCGCTTAGATTACGAATGACGGGAGGTACATAACCATTGGCTGATAAAAGTAAGGAATAAACGATGAGAAAGCGGAATCAAAATTCGACAAAGCACGCTAAAGCAATTACTCGAGGTTTCGGACTTACGTTTGTTATTCCACTTCTCTGGGAAAGGCATGAACTCGGCCGGAATAATGTCCTCGGTCTTCACTCGGACATATCGCTCCAACCACCCCCGGTCTCTGTCTTCAGCCATTTTTGAGAAAAATGGATTCCGGCTGCGCTTGGAAAGTTTCATTACGCCACCCCGGAACAGCCTCGGGGAATATAGACGTATCAGGTGGGCCAGCGTGAACTCGTTCTCGGCATTGTTTGCCAGCAACCGGAGGCACGCCACAACCCTCCAGATGATCGGACCAATTTGTGCCAACGTCACACCGTAGGTCCGGCACATGTCCAAAATAACCGAATCTACCGGAGGATCGATCTTGAGGGTAAAGGGGTAAATATAGACGTACAAAAAACCCTCCCGGTGGTCGGTGACTGATTCATCAGGACCGGGGGAGAAAACTTGGACCAGGCGGTTGTCCCATCCGCAGTCGCACCGAACAAGGTCGAGCCTGTCCTCGGTAATGGAGGAGGGGTATCGCCTCACATCGAACCCCCTGTCTGACACTGAAGAAGGCTTTTCGACCCCCAAGATCTTTGTTAAATTTTGTCCTGGCCGGTATGATGTCCGAGACCGCGGGTTCGAAGGTGCTCTTCGATCTAGCTGGGGATGCAGCCTCGGTTCCTGGGGATGAAACCGAGGGAATTTCATGGGAAGTAGTTTCGGACATTTCGAAAATATAAAAGAATAAAGATTCAGAAGAGGAGCTTAAGAAGATTGAGGAAACTGGTAATTCGAGGAGTGACAAAGTGCAAAGCAACGCTCAACAAAAACAGTTAGCAGAAATGGTGGCGAAGTTGCCCCTGCAATAAATCAGCCTCAGATTGGTTGTAGAAGACAATTCAAGATGATAAGGATGAGGAAATGCAGTGAAGAATGAAGAAGAAATAGAGCGTGAAAGTGTTGGAGTGAAAGGGTAAAGAGCCTTATATAGGCGTTGGACTGTGGCGGTTACGATTCCCCAGCCAACCGGGGGACGCCACGTGTCCCCCATAATTAATGAGAAACGACTCGAAGCGACGTGCGTGCGGCGGTTGTCAGAACCGGCCATTCGAGATGTGACATGTGGCCGAGAAAGGGGGAACGTGACGCACCCGTTCCCGCCAAAATGAGAAGATAACGACGAGCCAATGGAGTCACCGGTCTCATGGTTCATCCATTTCCCGCTACTCCGATAGATCGTTGGTCCGGAAAGTGCGGGGGCTATCTGTATACGGTAAAAACCGGATATGAGTCAAACCGGATAAACGAAGAACCGAAGGAAGAAGAGGACGAGAGCGTACATAAGTTCTGAACCGGGGAAACGCTTGGACCGGAGCTAAGCGGAGGCGTGATTTGGCCCGGCTTCTTCGTCACCAGATCAGTCGAGGTCGTTACCCCGAGTATCCGGGCCGTTGGTCCGGATATGGTCGTTGCACACGGGCCAACACCAGTAGCGTCCTGCCATGGTCAACCACCAACAATGCGTGTGTCAGATCGTACGGCTAACCTAATCCCACCAAATCTGCTCAGAGCTGTCCTTTTTTTTATTATTATTCTAATCATTTGCATGGGAAGAGGCACCACTATAAATAGAGCACATCCCCCTCCTTTGTAAGGGTTGACTCCTTTACTTTCCAAGAACATTTATAATAAAAGAGTTCATATACACAATCTCTCTCTCTCAATATCTGATCCGGCCAAGGCCATTTGTTTCCATTTATATTGTGCTTCTTCCATTAAGTATTGAACATAGCTTCTAAACGTTCATGTCCATAGCTAATCAAGCAAATTATCGTTATTAGCCGTTTTATTACTAAATACTCACACACTTATTTTCCACTATCAAACATACATCAAGATCCAAGCACATATCCTATACCCGCATACAAATTCAATTGATTTTCCAAATTCGGGGTAAACAGTATGAACCTGCAAAAATGCATGATTAATTTACTTAAGGTAGATATATAATTACTGAGTTACCTGACCGAATTCCATCTAATTCAAGAATTATCCGAAAACATGATTTAAAGGCAGATTGTTATTTCTTCTACCAATCTTGTGTTATTTCCACACTGAAAGGGAAAAAGACAAAGAAGTTTTACATGAAAGCTAGAACTTTAAGCAGAAGATAAAATTGAAAACAAAACATAACCAACCTTAGATGCCAATATTAGAGCTCGACACACAGGCCGCGTAATTGCCAATTCCAAGCTTTGGTTATTCATCTAAAGCCACGTGTTTATATGTCTGATAAGGAGATTAATCATTGGAAAAGATTGTGGGTTTATATTAAGAATTTATTACGGTGAATTAGGTTCTTAATAGGATTACCGTGAGTCAAGTTCCTGATCAACTACAATGTTTTATCTTAATGTAAGTACCCTGAGTTAAGTTCCTAATAGGATATAATTTTTTAATCATAATGTGTATTATTCCAGTTGTGTCTTTTTCCAGTATCTTCTTATCAAAATTAATAAAACAGCTAAGGGTATAAAAATCGTAACTGCATCAATATTTAAAAAACCGTAGTTTGTTAAGCTATGAAATAGAAATTAAATAAGTACAAATTTAACTTCATAAACGCCAATTTTCTCTCACGCAAATTAATAGTAGCAGGCATGTACGTACTTGTTTCCTTACTTGAGATATAGTTTGTCACGCTATACTTGTCCTAAAAAGCATGAGGACTTTTATCTTCTCCACCTTCATTCTAGTGTGAAATTCAATAAAAGAGATAGACAAATCTACCACTGATTTTAGAAAGATATATAAAGATAGTAGGTCCCTTATTTTTTTTATTATCACTTAAATATCAAACATAATGAAAAACTGTTGTCAATCTGTATTCAAAAAATAATCTAAAACATAATCTACAAAGAGAGGAAACAATCTAATGCGGAATCTGAAAAGAAAGGAAAATAAATTCGAGCCCACTGAATTCACAGTGTTTTCTTAAGGAAATTATTCCCCTCAAGTACCCGAGGTTACGGAATATATCCTCCCAGGATAGAACGAATTAACTCACCAGCGTAACGGTACCATAAACCCTGGTGAACGGCGAACCACTCGAAGGTTGTAAATCACACTAGAATTTTTATTGTGCAAGAAGAAAGAAGAAGGCAATCAGAATTTTCGTAAGTAAAAATCTGATAGAATGACTAAGTATTATAGCCAACAAAGGATAGTATGAACCGGTGTCATTGTGCCTTATAAGAAAAGCCACAACTATTCTTTTCCCATTCACACCTATTCAAGAAAATCCTAACAATCCCCCACATGAATGGAGAATGGCTCTATGATCAAGAAATATACGGATAAGTATGTGATTTACAAGTGAAGATTAATTGCATCTGGATAAGTAGCTTTTCCTTTGAACTTTCCGTAGTGAACATATGTCGGATATACTCGGTCAATCAGTAGATTTGATATCTTTGAACTGTCGAGCTTTAGTGTATACCTAGAAAATCACATGTCACACAATCAACCCTTTACTATCTATGGTTCCCACGGTTGTGTTCGTTCAGCCATGAACACCGCCTGGTTTCGTAAGTGCATAGAGAATGGGCTTTTGTATCATTCTCTTTGAAGCGGCTTACACTTCACACTCACATAGGTGATTCCTAAAACGTCTCATCACGTAGATATACAGTATTTGGTCATACCTACCATACTTAGAAATTATTAAACAACTTAAGCTCTATTAACTCGTTAAAAAGCCTTAATGTTGTACCCTTGTTCCTGAACATTGTCTTCATCACGAGAATGGATTGAGTTATTTGACAATGTTGAACAGTCATTCATAACTTTGTTTGATCTCTTTGAACCTCGCTCTTGGGATCTCCAGTCTGTTAGGTAGAGTTACCGCCATGCTGACTTGTCCTAAGCCTTAAACCCATTGCCTTCGATGATCTTTCAACTACCTCTCTAGTTAAGCCTTTTGTAAGCGGATCCGCGACGTTATCTCTAGACTTTACATAGTCAATAGTGATAACTCCACTAGAGATTAGTTTTCGAACAATATTGTGTCTCCATCGCATGCGACGAGATTTCCCGTTATACATGATGTTCCATGCCCTTCCTATTGTTGCTTGGCTATCATGATGTATGCATATTGGTACCAATGATTTGGGCCAGAATGGAATATCTTTCAAAAAAAAAAAAAAATTGTAGCTATTCAACTTATTCACCGATCATGTCTAAAGTTATGAACTTAGACTACATTATGGAGCAGGCGATCCAAGTTTGTTTGGACAATTTCCAAGACACCGCTCCTCCATCAATAGTAACAACATATCCACTTGTGGATTTTATTTCGGTTGACCCAGTGATTCAATTTGCATCATTATTGCCCTCAATAACTGTGGGATATTTATTATAACGCAAAATAAACTTATAAAATAGGATATATCGCAGACTGCTGACTACACTTAAAATGACATCATGATACCCGTGGATGTTGACATCAGTTGTGGCCACAACCTTTAAAAAAAAATAAAAAATTCTCAACCATTCCACTTCTTTTAAGTCTACTTCTTCAAATATCCAACTAATAGCACATTCACCGATGTGAAAATCTAACCTATTGCTGATTTTTATCATTATCATCAATTGGTTCTTCGATTTATAAACCAATGAATTTCTATATTCAATGAACCATCTTGTCTTTTCAAAGAGTTGTCTCTCAACATATACATTTTATCATGAAAATTCACAACCTTTCAAGTGACATCCGTTCACGAAATTAATGAACAAGACCTATAATGAAAGACATACGATCAATCTCATCAAATTAGTAGTTCGAACAACTAGTCCTTACCAAGACGGAACTACTTATGTGAATATTTCACTAACAAACATATCAATACCACCAAAGGCATACCATGTCAATACCACAAAGGACATATATTGTGGGGTTGACATAATACAATATTGTCAATAAGTCAACATCTTCTGATTCTATTGAAGGTTTATGATTTGTGAACCAGAAACCAATATCCTTTACTATTGGTGGCATATCCTACGAAAACACAATTAATAGTTTTCAGTCCAATTTTTACCCTATTAGGTCTAGGAACTTGCACTTTAGCCAAACACCCCCACACTTTGCAGTAATTCAAGTTGGGCTTTCCATTTTTCATATGGAATAAATTGTGTTTTCTATAGGCACTCGATTGAGTATTTTGGTAATCATAAGGATAGCTCTCCCCACAAGTTTTATAGGAAAACAAGAACTTATTAACAAGACATTCATTTTATCAATGATCAATTGAACGTCATATTTATCAAACAATAGACAATGGGTAGCCTTTCAACAACATCCATGTCAATACAATTAATTGTATTTCAATAGACACATATTTTCATGAAAAGTCACGACATTTCTAGTGACACCCTTTCATGAAAGAACATAACTTTTCTGAACAAGTATATAACAAATTATCAATTTGGTACTAGTTAATCTCAATGACCACCATATTAAAAATCCACTAAAGATTTTGTTCGTTTGGCGTAATATACAAGAATGCCATTATTTTTCATATTTCTTGTTATTCCAAATTAAACACTCAGTCTAATATTGACTTTATCATAAGTCAGGAAGCCCCCAAATTTTAAATAATTAAGTACTCTGTTCTTAGGCAACTCAAAATTAAAGGGCATATAAAGAATTTCTCTCCATAGCATCAAATCAAAATGTACACTAATGATTCTAAGTCAGCATGCATATAAGAAAATGCCCTTAAACATTTTGACGTTAGAATATTATTAACCAAACTTCATGCTAAGTAATCATTCTTAACTGGTGCCAAACATTTTTTTTTTCTTCAGAAAGCATCACAAAACACCAAACTTTTATTTCCATCAAGCCACTTCAGTTATCCTGCAATAATACAATACAAAGTACAACAAAAAACAAATTTCTTACTACCAAACGTGGCTTGTGGTTTTAACAATTTCTTTGAAGTGTCTTATCTTGTGATTAATTTCATTTGCAAGGTGATATGCAAGAATGACGTGATAGAGTTTTCTAGTTTCAAATGTAAAAACAACAACTTGTCAAATTGGAACAATTAAATCAATTGCTAAAAGCTTTTAGGCCATCATTTCTTTTTATGGTTCTGTCAACTAGGGCATGAGGCCATCATTTTTTTTTATGGTTCTGCGAACTATAATTCAACCTTTCTATTTTATCAAATAGATTCAAGGAAATTCTTGTATTACTCGGATAAAGTGAGGCAGAAACTTGTTAGAGAGTCACCAAATATTGCTTAAAAATTTCTTGATATATTTTCCATTCTACATGGTCAATATACCCTTCACACGGGACACATTTGGAACGGATAAAAAAAATATTACCCACTATCATTATACTTAATTGAGATAGTATCCTTAACATAAGTATGGAACAAAATGCCTATTGTTCATTTCACTTTTAATTGCCGCCTCAATTTTGTCAGACAAATTCAACTTCCGTCCATCACTGATCACTTGCTGTAAATATGATGTAATACTCTGTCTATGAACATTTAACCCCAAAGATAGTGACTGTCTAGGAATCAAAGAAGTTGTTTCATTCTTCTTCATCTTAAATAATAGTTCTAGATAGATTTCAAAAATTTGACATATATTCAAAAATAAAATTTTTACAATTCTTTTCCAAGGTAAATCATCTAATTGTTTAACCCAAAATAATATATACATATTATTATTATGATCTCAAGAATAACTTTCAAGTATTAATGTAAGCCTAAATCATGTCTTACTACTTGAAAATATTATTCCACATATTCGTGCACGCTACCACATTATATACCAACTAATTAATTTTATGGCGCACAAATAGAATATACTTTGAGATCATCTAATAATAAATGTCTACCCTAAAATTTATAAAACAGAATTTCATAAATCATAAAGAGTAGAATAGTAGCAAAACCACCGAAGAAACAAAAATTTTCCTCCGTATTTCAGCACTAATGGCTCAATTATTTTCGTATAGTAGCAAAACCACCGAAGAAACAAAAATTTAGGATATTTTTCTAATCTGTATAACATCAATGCAAAAAATGTATCGATAACTATTCAGAAAGAGCCTCTCATGAGTCATGACATTACTCAACTGAAAAGCATAAAAATAAATATCTAACTAGACCTCGGCTTTTCTCTAGAAACAACTATTCAAAATAAGAATATCTCCAACTTTCCAAGTAAAAGCAACAATTAATTATTGATTAAAAAAACAAATGCATGACAAATTAAAGCAACAAAGGAAATATACTTGTAAAATGAAAACTAAATGAGTTCGCAGTTAAAAAGAATTGAAAACATACTAATGCGTTTATAATCCTTGTTATACGCACTTTGCAAGTCTTTATCACAATTAATTGAACTTAAAAGACATAAAAATCGTTCACTATTTAAAGGATAATTTAGTTAACCAACATTTATATTCATGTTTTTATAATTAAAAAAAAAAAAGCTAGTCTCTGTGTACATGCGAGAGAAATTAGGAGAAAGTGAAAAAAAAAAATTAAGTGGTGTATTTAATTTTTGAAATATAAGCAAGTAGATATTTATAAGTGTCCTTTATTATAACAACGGACACGACGGATTAACTAATATAGAATTGTTTACCCCAAAATCGGATAATCAATTAAATTTGTAAATGGGTATAAGATATGTGCTTTGATCTTGATGCATGTTAGATGGAGAAAACGTATATGTGAGAGTTCTTCAACAAAATGGATAATGATGGCGATTTTTTGTGAATACAAACGTTTATAAACAATGTGAGATACTTGATGGAATAGACACAATATAAATGCAAACAAGTGGCCTTGGCCGAATCAGATATTAAAAGAGAGATTGTATGCATGAACTATTTTATTACGAATGTTCTTGGTAAATGAAGGAACCAACCCTTACAAAGGAGGGGGATGTGCTCTATTTATAGTGTGACCTCCATGGGTCTTATGATTTGAACTAATAGAATAATAGTAACAAGGACAGCTCTGCACGGATTTGGTGGGATTGGACTGACGGAGCCGTCTTACACACGCATGGTGGGTAGTTGACCATGACAGGACGTTACTGGCGTGTGACCCGCGTGCAACGGCCGCACGGACCAACGGCTACTCGGACCAATAGCTATACGGACCAACGACCATGAATGCTCGGGTCACCGGGCTTGGCCGTTTCAACGACGCAGAAGGCAGATCAGTCGGTGCCCTCGCTCAGCCCCGGCCCAAGCATTACCCCAATCAAAGGCGAATAGTATCCGACACATTCTCATTCCTTTCTCCGGTACCTCGTTCCACCGGTTTGCCTTATATCCGATTTTCACCGTATACAAATAGTCCCACACTTCCCGGATCTCTGATCTATCGGAGTAACGGGGAGTGGATAACTTCTGAGACCAGCGGTTCCGTTAGCTCGTCGTTATCTTCTCATTTTGGCGGGAACGGTTGCATAATGCTTCCCCTTTTGTCGGCCGTGTGTCTCGCCCCGGGTGGTCTGCTTCTGCCAACCACCTTTTGTACGTCGTTTCGAGTCGCTTCACATTAATGATGGGGACACATGGCGCCGTCTGATTGGTCGTCCTCGGTAACCGTTCCTCTTCTATGCCTATATATGGCCCTTTACCCCTTCATTTTATCATTTTCACGATCTGTTCTTCTTCAACTCCACTCCATCTCTGCGTTCTTTCTCCTTGTACCACACACAATTAACTCCACATTTGATCTGCTTATTGATTCATTGCTTCATACTACGTGAAAAAGAACCCAACTTTGTCACCATTTCTGTCAAATATTCTTTGCTCGAGTGTCGCTGTTTCATACTTTGCCTCTCCTCGAACCACCAATTCCTTCGTTCTTCCTGGATTCCTCTCTTGAACCTCCTTTCTTTCCTATTTCCAAGATGTCAGAATCCACTTCCCATGATGCTCCACCGGTGTCGTCCCCGGGGGCTGAGCCTGCATCCTCGTCTAAATTCGTGCCCACGGCTTCAGATATCATACCGGCTAAATTCAACTTCAACAAAGATCTTGAGGTCGAAAAGCCTTCCTCCGTTTCAGACAGGGGATTCGACGTGAGGCGGTATCCTCATCTATTACCGAGGAGAAGCTCGATATAGTCCGGGCCGATTGCGGCTGGAACACCCGTCCAGTTCGGGTCTTCGCCCCCGGACCAGATGAATCCGTTACTGACCATTGTGAAGGGTTTTTGTACGTTTACACGTACCCTTTCACGCTAAAACTCGACCCTCCGATGGATCCGGTCATTCTCGACATGTGCCGGACTTACGGGATTACATTGGCTCAGATCGGCCCGAATGTTTGTAGGGTCGTAGCGTGTCTCCGGCTGTTGGCCAACAACGCCGAGAAGGAGTTCACACTAGCCCACCTGATATGCCTATACTCCCCGAGGCTGTTCCGGGGTGGCGTAATGAAGCTGGCCAAGCGCAGCCGGAATCCCTTCTTCTAAAAAATGGATGAAGACAGAGACCGAGGATGGTTGGAGCGATACGTCCGGGTGAAGACCGAGGACATTATTCCAGCCGACCATATGCCTTTCCCGGAGAAGTGGAATAACAAGCGTAAGTCCGAAGTCTCGAATAATTGCCTTAGCGTTGCTTCGTCAAACTTTGATTCCGCTTTCTCACTGTTTTTCCTTACTTTTGTCAGCCAATAGGTACGTTCCCTCGGTCATTCGGAATCTGAGTGACTGGGTCACTGTGCTCCTCGACCAGCATCCTTACGACGACCGGACATGGGCCCACCTATCGCGTGGCCGATGGGTCGCCCAGAACCACGGTAGCCTTCTACTTCAATTCTGCTGCATCCTCCATTATTCGTTCTGTCCTTCAACCTTCTCAAACATCTTATTTTTTCAGGTTTGCCTAAGGGCTCGGTAGCCCCAAGACCGGAGTCGGGGACCGCTCCCCCAGCACCGGCGTCTGAGTTTGACACAGCGGGTTCTTCCCGTGTTCTTGCCGACGCTGCAAAAAGAAAACGGCCCTCCGAAAAGGGGCAGATGCCAAAGAGGAAGAAAGCAAGAAGCGTTGCTCGGTCTCCAAGGGAAGAGACGGAGCCCGACATCATTGTCCGGAGAGTCGGCTCCATTCCCTCCGTGGCTCCAATACCGGAGGAAGCAGTCTCTGTTCCGCCCCTTCCTTCTATCGGCGAAGGTCTCTTGGTTCCTGCTCCACATTCAGGTGCGGAAGAAATACTTTCCCCGGTTCCTCTTCGGTCGTTTGACTTTGTCGACATTTCAGGTGAAACTTCTTCGGAAGACACTCCCTTGTAAACAAAAAGGAGGTCCGGGGAAGCGGATGCTGCTGGAGCCGATCAAAGAACCGTCCCAATACCGGAGAGCGAAGCCCCCATAGGTGCTCGTTCATCTCCCGAGCATGAGCCTGTTAAAACTGCGGAGCCCCCGGCCTCGGCCGAAAACATTGGGGCTGCTCCAAGTTCATCTACCCCGGCTTCGCGGGTGGTGGATTTAGATGTTATGTTCTCGAGCACTCCCCCCGCCACCGGCGAAGCTGCGGGCTTTGGTTATCTCCTTATTCCTCGGGCCACGAGGTCGGCCAACCGAACCTCCGAATCTGGTGCCAGGGATGACTTGGTGAATATCTTCCCGGCCCCGAGCGTAGAGCCAAGGAGAACCAGATCGGCTGTAATCACCGTCCCCGAGGACTGCAGCTTCCTATCGCGTCCGGTAGGCGTAGCCAGCTATTCGCGGCCCCTCCTCTCTGACTCGGACAGGCGCAAAATGACCGGGGTCACTTGGCAGTGCCTCATTAACCCTGTATGCATGCGGGCAACCGGGTAAGACTCTTAACCGCCCTTGTACAGTTTATCTAGGGATTTTATCCTTACTTTGCCTAAGTCTTCTGACTTGTTTTACCTGCAGAGTGTGGTGTTGGTTAATGAAGCTTTCATCCGTGCCCAATATGAGATAGACGATCTTCGAGGCCAACTGGATGCCCAGGGCCGAGAAACGGAGAAATATCAGCATCTTCTTCAGGAGAAGGAGGAAGAATTGAACCGGGCGGCCGTGCTGGCCAACCTCCGTCCCGAGCTCGATGCGGCTAAGGACGAAAACCATCGTTTGAAGAGTGAACTGGTGGCTATGACTGATTATAACCGGAGCCTTGAGGCTGACAAAATCGGCCTTAGCCGGGATAAGGCCCAGTTTTCTTCGAGGCTAGATGAGCTCGAGACCACGGTTTCCCGACTACGTGGGGAACTGGACTCGGTGAAGGCTGATGCAACGGGCTTGACCGAGAAGAACCGGCAGCTCGAGTCCGAGGCTGCTTTGTTCAACGAGCGCAGGAGGGTGTTCGAGGAGAAAGACAAGGAGCGGTCTCGGATATGTGAAGGCCTAAGAGCCGAGCTCGAGGAGGTGGTTACTGCCAACGACGGCCTCAAGGCCGAGCTAGAGGCAGCCACCGGTAGGATAAGTGTCCTTAAGGACGACCGGGCTGATCTGGAAGCAAAACTGTCCAAGGCTGAGGCCGCGTTGGAAGAAACCTGCAAAAGTGTTGAGGCGGCCGAGGCTCATACTGCTATTGTTGCCGAGTATGAGAAGTGGAAGTCTCGGCGGATCACCCTCGAGCAAGCCGAGCACGGCCTTTCGGATCTTCCGGCCCTGATACTCGAGGTCAAGAGGATGGAGGAGAAAGCCAATCATTCTCTCGGGTCCGAGTCAGACGACTCCGAGCGGACCGAGTCTGAACATTCATCCACCTCTAGTTATGCCGGATAGCATAGGGCTTGTGTTTCGTCTTCTGTTTTTGTTTTTTGCCTTCGTAGGATTTTGATTTTTGATGTAAAAAGGACCCCTTGTATATATAAAGAATGTCCTTTTCCTGTTTCTTCGTTTGAATGCTCGCTATTATTTTTGATATAATTGTTGGTCCGTTCTAGGACAAGTCGACTCGTAGTCGTTAATTCACCGTGCCCGTAGGTCTTATTCGACATTTAGGGGCCGGTGGCTTATCAAATTTTGGCATGGATCATTGTGATCTCGTTGCCTTTGTCGAATTTCGACCACGGTACCCGGCGTAGGGTATGCGAATGAGGCAGTATCGAAATACAGTGGTTATCAACCGGGCAAAGTATATTTAACAAAAATGGTGACAAAGTTGGGTTCTTTTGCACGTAGTATGAAGCAATGAATCAATAAGAAGATCAAATGTGGAGTTAATTGTGTGTGGTGCAAGGAGAAAGAACGCAGAGATGGAGTGGAGTTGAAGAAGAACAAATCGTGAAAATGATAAAATGAAGGGGTAAAGGGCCTTATATAGGCATGGAAGAGGAACGGTTACCGAGGACGACCAATCAGACGGCGCCACGTGCCCCCATCATTAATGCGAAGCGACTCAAAACGACGTACAAAAGGTGGTTGGCAGAAGCAGACCACCCAGGGCGAGACACGTGGCCAACAAAAGGGGAAGCATTATGCAACTGTTGGCGCCATAACGAGAAGATAACGACGAGCTAACGGAACCGCCGGTTTCAGAAGTTATCCACTCCCCGTTACTCTGATAGATCGGAGATCCGGGAAGTGTGGGGCTATCTGTATACGGTGAAAATCGGATATAAGGCAAACCGGTGGAACGAGGTACCGGAGAAACTCAAAACGGTGGTTATCAACCGAGCAAAGTATATTTAATAGAAAGCTGTTATCCCAACTTTTGATATCTTTGCGTTTGCAAGAAGTTTATACATATGAGAATTTTAACTCTTTATTTCTTAGCCGTAGCAAATGTAAAATGGGACACGATTCGTTATGATCGTTTGGTCCTTAAATCAAAGGCTATGGCCGGTGGCCGGGCCTTAGTTTTGCCGTACCAAACTGGGACACGATTCATTATGATCGTTTGGTCCTTACATCGAAGGCTATGGCCGGTGGCCGGGCCTTAGTTTTGCCGTAGCAAACGTTGAGCTTCTCCGTCTACCTTGATCGGGGTCATGTTTGGTGCGGGCATAGTACTCCCCTAGCACTTATCCAAGCTCCGAGGTCGGGTGAGTGTTGTTATGTCCCCAATCGGAGGATGTGACATCGGGTATCCGGATACTCGCCTTTCATATTTGTTCAGTAACACGTTGTACTTGTTGCCTTATTAAAAACATTGTCGGAAAACCCTTTTTGGGACAAAACCGTACTAAGGAAAAGAGTGCAATACGTGTTTTCAGGCCTAGATTCTAATTTTTATCCCGCTCTTGACTTCCTGCAAAAGAGAAAAGTTAATAAGAGAATACGGGGAGACCATACCTTAGCAGTAGTATCTCTTCAGATGGGCCACGTTCCAGTTATTACGCAGACGCTGCCCGTCCATGGACTCCAATTGGTACGATCTTTTGCCTATTATACCGGTTATCTTGTACGGGCCTTCCCAGTTTGGACCCAGCTTTCCCTCGTTGGGGTTCTTGGCGTGCAAGGTAACTTTTTGAAGTACTAAATCCCCAACTTGGAAATGCCGGAAGTTAGTTCTTCGGTTGTAGTATCTTTCCATCCTCTGTTTTTGGGCCGCTATGCGGACCGACGCGCTTTCGCGTAGTTCATCTGTGAGGTCGAGCTTCACGGCCATGGCCTCCTCGTTTGACTCCTCGGTGGTATACCTGAAACGGAGGGTCGGTTCGCCAACCTCCACGGGGATAAGGGCCTCGTCCCCGTAAACCAATGAGAATGGGTCTCCCCGGTGCTCGATTTGGATGTGGTTCTGTAAGCCCACAACACCTCCGGCAATATCTCCCTCCAATGGTGCTTCGATGCTTCGAGTCTTTTTCTCAGATTTTGGATTATCGTTTTGTTCGTGGATTCTGCCTGTCTGTTTGCGCATGGGTGATACGGGGTTGACACGATTTTCTTGAACTTCAATCTCTCGAGAAAATTGTTGACCTTGCCACCCACGAACTGAGGACCATTATCACAAGTTATCTCGGAGGGGATGCCGAAACGGCAGATGATATGATCCCATATGAAGTCGATGTTCCTTCTCTCTTATCTTTTCGAAGGCCTGCGCTTCAACCCATTTAGAAAAATAGTCAGTCATAAACAAAATGAAACGGGCCTTACCTGGTGCCCGAGGTAACGGACCCACGATGTCCATTCCCCACTTCATGAAAGGCCAAGGAGAGATCACCGAATGCAGCAGCTCCCCGGGATGGTGAATCATCGGAGCATGCTTCTGACACCGGTCACATATTCGGATAAAACTTTTCACGTCTTCGTCCATCCGGTTCCAGTAATAACCGGCCCTGATAATTTTTCGAACCAGAGCTTCTGCACCGGAGTGGTTACCGCAAGTTCCCTTGTGTACCTCTCTCATCACGTATTCCGTTTCACCGGGGCCCAAACACTTCGCCAGGGGACTTCCTCCCCCTCGACCGAGGATCCCAAACTTGCTAATGCATCGGCTTCGCTGTTCTGCTCCCTCGGTATGTGCTGAATGGTCCATTCTTCAAATTGATGAAGCACCACTTGGGTTTTTTCGAGGTACCTCTGCATCCGTTTGTCTTTTACCTCGAACATGCCGTTAACCTGGTTTGCGACCAAAAGCGAGTCGCACTTTGCCTCGATTATTTCGGCTCCCATGCTCGAGCCAATTCCAAACCTGCAATCATAGCCTCGTACTCGGATTCATTATTAGTCAGCTTAGCAGTTCTAACGGACTGTCGAATGACGTCCCCGGCCGGGGTCCTAAGGACAATCCCTAGTCCGGAACCTCTGAGGTTCGAGGCCCCGTCCGTGTGTAGGGACCAAATGCCCGTGGTCTTTCCCGAGGTCAGCAAAAGTTCCTTTTCGACCTCGGGGACCGTAGCCGGGGTAAAATTTGCCACAAAATCGATCACGATTTGGGATTTGATGGCCGTTCGAGGCTTATACTCGATGTCGTAACCGCTAATTTCTACAGCCCATTTTGGTAACCTATCTGACAATTCCGGTTTATGCATGATGTTTTTCAAAGGGTAAGTGGTCACTACACATATGGGGTGGCATTGAAAATAAGGTTTGAGCTTTCTAGAAGCGCTTACCAGTGCTAATGCCAATTTTTCCAAATGGGGGTAACGGGTCTCCGCATCCCCCAAAGTTCTACTCACGTAATAGATAGGGAACTGCGTACCTGATTCTTCTCGGACCAAAATGCCACTTATCGCTACTTTGGAAACAGCTAGGTAGAGGAAAAGCGGCTCGTCGCACTTCGGCGTGTGCAGCAACGGGGGGCTGGACAAGTACCTCTTCAGCTCCCGTAGAGCTTCTTGGCACTCCGGTGTCCAAGCGAAGTCATTCTTCTTCCTGAGCAAAGAAAAGAAACGGTGACTCTTGTCCGAGGATCTCGATATGAAGCGACTCAGCGCCGCTATCCTCCCGGTGAGCTTCTGTACCCCCTTTATGTTGTTCACGACCTCGATGGCCTTGATCTTGTCCGGGTTGATTTCAATTCCCCGGTTTGACACCATGAAACCCAGAAACTTACTGGACCTCACCCCGAAGGCACATTTCTCTGGGTTGAGCTTCATGTTGTATCTGCGGAGCACATCAAAGGTTTCCTGCAAATGCTTTAAATGGTCCTATGTTTCCAGGGACTTAACAACCATATCGTCAACATAAACTTCCATCGTTTGCCGTATTTGTTCTTCGAACATTCCATTAACTAGGCGTTGGTAAGTTGCACTGGCATTTTTTAATCCGAAAGGCATGACATTATAACAGTAAGTCCCATAACGGGTGATGAAGGATGTTTTCTCTTGATCCTCCGGGTGCATCCGGATTTGGTTATACCCGGAGTAAGCATCGAGAAAACTTAACATTTCATGCCCGGCCGTCGCATCGATCATTCTATCGATGTGAGGCAATGGAAATGAATCCTTCGGGCATGCTTTGTTTAAATCCTTATAATCGACACACATTCGAAATTTATTACCTTTTTTGGGCACCACCACCACGTTAGCAAGCCAATCCGGGTATTTCACCTCCCGAATGGAACCTATTTTTAAAAGCTTTGTTACCTCGTCTTTCACGAAGGCGTGTTTTGGCTCCGCCATTGGCCATCTTTTTTGCTTCACCGGGGGAAATTTCGCATCCAAGTTGAGCCTGTGAGATGCTATTTCCGGTGATATACCTGTCATATCCACATGCGACCATGCAAAGCAATCGGCGTTAGCTCGAAGAAACTCAATTAATTTGCGCCTGAGCTCCGGGGTAAGCCCCGTGCCTAGGTATACCTTTCTATTCGGTAAGAACTCGAACAGGATAATCTGCTCCAGCTCCTCTACGGTTGACTTGGTTGCGTCCGAGTCATCCGACATGACAAAAGATATGGGTATCCCGAAATCATCCTCTTCATAAACCGGATCTGGCCCGGTGTGCTTTGGTTGCTATTGGGGGACCTCCCCTCCGGTAACACCCCTCACTTCCTGAGTCAGCTCCTTGGGCCGGGGCGCCGCCTCCTTGACTGCGAACATTTCCTTTGCTGCGGGCTGCTCACCTCGGATGGTTTTAACCCCTTCTGAGGTGGGGAATTTCAGCAACTGATGCAGTGTTGAGGGTACTGCCCTCATGCTATGTATCCAGGGTCTTCCCAGCAAAGAATTATACATCATGTCCCTTTCGATCACGTAGAACATTGTTTGTTGAATGGTGCCACCAACGTTTACGGGCAGCGAGATTTCCCCTTTTGTGGTTTCGCTTGCCATATTGAACCCGCTGAGTACCCGGGTTGCCGGTACGATCTGATCAAGCAACCCTAGCTGTTCGACCACCCTCCACCGGATGATGTTGGCCGAGCTACCTGGGTCAATCAAAATACGTTTAACCTTAGTTTTAAAGACAAGTATAGAGATTACCAACGCATCATTGTGCGGTTGAATGATGCCCTCTGTGTCCTCGTCATCGAAGGAGATAGAGCCCCCGGATAAGTGATCTCGGGTGCGCTTTTCTCGAACAATAGAAATTTTGGTTCGCTTCATTACCGGCCCCCGAGGGACATCGACGCCCCCAATTATCATGTTGATTGTATGCTGGGGCTCCACCGGCTCGATCATTCGATGAGCTTCCCTTTCCTTGTAATGGTTTTTGGCTCGCTCGCTCAGCAGATCTCAGAGATGACCTTTTTTCAATAACCGGGCTACCTCTTCCCTCAACTGGCGACAATCCTCGGTTCAATGACCATGGGTTCCGTGATATTCACATACCATGCTTGAATCCCGTTGACCTGGATCTGACCTTAGTGGTTTCGGCCATCTTACATCCGAGACGCGGCCGATGGCCGAGACGAGACCGGAAGTACTAACGTTGAAGTTGTATTCCGAAATCTTTGGTGGACCCCTATTACTAGCAGAGCTCCGGGCATCGCTCCTGAACGAGAGCCCTCGGCTGTTTGACGGGCGCTCGACCCGCTTGCTATCCCGACCTGTGAAACGGTTCGGGCTCTCCCTCGACTTTTCCGACCTGAAATTTTGCCTATCCTTCGATGGCTGAAACCTTTCCTTCGATGATTCGGCCTTTGTTTCGTACCCCTTTCTTGATTTTTCAAAACTTCTATCCCTTTTTGGATGGACCGGGGGGAGCTCGAACTGGTCATCCTCCACCCGAATCTTCGATTCATATCTATTATGGACATCGGCTCATGTCACAGCCTCATATTCCAGCAAATTTTCTTTTAATTTGGACGAAGCAGCTGAACTTAGCATGTTGAGCCCCTTTGTGAAAGCTTGTGCGGCCCATTCCTCCGGAACCGGGGGGAGTTCCATCCGTTCCCTCTGGAACCGGTTGACGAACTCACGCAATAACTCGTCGTCCCTTTGGGTTATCCGGAAGATATCGGCCTTGCGGGACTGCACCTTCTTGGCACCGCGCGTGAGCCTTTACGAATGCATCAGCGAGCATTTCGAAAGAAGTGATCGAATGCTCGGGTAGGTGGTCGTACCACGTCAGTGCTCCCTTCGACAGAGTCTCCCCAAATTTTTTCAACAATACTGACTCAATCTCATCTTCCTCCATATCATTACCCTTTATGGCACAAGTGTATGAGGTTACGAGCTCGTGCGGGTCCGTTGTGCCGTCATATTTCTGTATGTCGGGCATTTTGAACCTCTTTGGGATCAGTTTCGGGGCCGTGCTCGGAGGGAAAGGCCTTTGGATATACCTTTTTGAGTTTGGCCCTTTTAGTAAAGGCGGAGCCCCCGGGATCTGATCCACCCGGGAATTATACGTTTCGACCCTCTTCTCGGTCGAGTCCACCCGCTTTGCTAGAGTTTCGAGCATCTTCAGAACCTCAGTGGAGGAACCAGCTCCGGAACCGTTACTCTCGACAATCCGTGGCTTGTTCCTTCCAGTTTCGGCTACGTCCTTTGCCCTCACCGGCTCTGTTTCACTACTTCCGTTTTGCAGCCGGGCTATAGCGATTCCTTGCTCGGTGATGGCCGATCTCTGTTCCTGCAACTTTTCCAAAATCAAACGTAAGTTAACATTGTCGTTCGGTTCACCAGGTTCTCTTTGGTCTTGTGTCCGGGACAGAGTAACCGAATTGTGGGTATTTAGAGGATTGGTGGTCGGCATGGCGGTGTTCTGTTGATTGAGACCCTCCCTCAAATTAATGGGGTTCGGGTCAGCAGGGTTTGGCAATCCCCGGGATCCGGTGCCTTCATTTTCTTCTACGATCTCGGCGTCGTTGACGTGACCAGATTGTTCGACGACAGCCATTAGTCCGCTTTTGAGGATACGGACAGGAGATGGAGATGTTTTTGATTTTGACGAATATGATAGAAATCAAGACCAAAGACCACTATTATCCTAGCCCCACGGTGGGCGCCAAACTGTTTACCCCGAAATCGGATAATCAATTAAATTTGTAAATGGGTATAAGATATGTGCTTGGATCTTGATGTATGTTAGATGGAGAAAACGTATATGTGAGAGTTCTTCAACAAAATGGCTAATTATGGCGATTTGTTATGAATACAAACGTTTATAAACAATGTGAGATACTTGATGGAATAGACACAATATAAATGCAAACAAGTGGCCTTGGCCGAATCAGTTATTAAAAAAGAGATTGTATGCATGAACTATTTTATTTTGAATGTTCTTGGTAAGTGAAGGAGCCAACCCTTACAAAGGAGGGGGATGTGCTCTATTTATAGTGTGACCACCATGGGTCTCATATGATTTGAACTAATAGAATAATAGTAACAAGGACAGCTCTGCACGGATTTGGTGGGATTGGACTGACGGCGCCGTCTGACACACGCATGGTGGGTAGTTGACCATGACAGGACGTTGCTGGCGTGTGACCCGCGTGCAACGGCCGCACGGACCAACGGCTACTCGGACCAATAGCTATACGGACCAACGGCCATGAATGCTCGGGTCACCGGGCTTGGCCATTTCAACGACGCAGAAGGCAGATCAGTCGGTGCCCTCGCTCAGCCCCGGCCCAAGCATTACCCCAATCAAAGGCGAATAGTATCCGACACATTCTCATTCCTTTCTCCGGTACCTCGTTCCACCCGTTTGCCTTATATCCGATTTTCACCATATACAAGAATATGTGAATACTTATAGCAAAAATGTATTGATCATGCAACATATGAAGTGCAATGCCTGAGTCAATTTGGGTATAAATTTTGGTCGATCAACATTCACGTTTTAATTTTCGTACTTTTATAATATTATGAATAGATATAGATATGATGTGTTATGATGAAAAGTGCAGAAGAAACTGATACATGCTTCTTGTCCGCAAAAAGTTCCTATGGACGTTAGTTGCACATATATTATCTTTTAATTATAGAAGCCTAAAAAAGTGATTAGAAGGTTGTAAGCGGATAAATTTTTGTTTGTTTGGCTAAAAGTACCTTGAGTTGACACCAAGTTTGAATAACTTGAATAAGATAGACCGGGGTTTACAATGTCTGCTACGGTTCAGGTGGACTCAATGAATGGATTTAGTCAACACATGAGTGGTGGGTGCGACGTACAATCACAACTCTGGATCATATTTCTTTTTATAGACTTTCACTTATAATTATATTTTTTTATTTTAACCCGGTGTTCGATAATCGTTTTGTGTCTCGATTATTCTGAATTCACATAGGTGAATCCACTTTAAGTAAAACACTTTCTATGAAAAGCAACTATATATTTATTGTTGCGGCAACCACAAACTTGGTCAAAATTTTAGATATGCTATAAATAAAAAAAGAAACCTCCTTCAGTTTCAATTTATTTGTGTGGTTGTGATCTGACGCGGAGTTTAAGAAAATAAAGAAGTTTTTTGAATCTTGTGGTATTAAATTAAAAATATGTAAAATATCCCAAAATGTCCTTCAATCTTGTGGTCTTAAACGTGACCTATAGAAAATTAGAATTAAACCGTTGCCAAAAAAGGAAACAAATATTCTTTTAAATCGAGGGAATAGTAAAAAAAGATAATCTAGAACAATCTAATATTGAAACCGAATTAACTTTCTTTTATTCCTTGCGTAATCCAGAGACCAAAAGTACATATCAAGGACCTAGCCAAAAGGTCTATTTGACAGCAATTTCAATTAAATCACACTTAAAGAAAAAGATTAAATCACAAGTACAAGATCTTTAAAATATTCTAAATTCTACGTATCTAGTCCTATTGACTCATGGTATTAGAACCTATTAAATTTTGGCAGTTTTCTATCACGACCTATTTTAGGATCGCGCGGGCACCTATCATTCCCACCTTAGTAGGCAAACTCTTAATCCAAAAAAAGAATCATTTGCAAGCAAAGAACAAGGTTCATTGATCTCCAATTATAACATAATCAAAATGCAGAAGTAAAACCATTATATATAGACAAAATAGCGAAAATGTTTACAACAATTTAAGAAATACGACTCTTTCCCATGACCTGGTTTAAGAAATACGACTCTTTCCCATGACCTGGTCTAGATTAGTACAAGATCGAAGACTAATTACAGAAATGAATATAAAGACTCAACCTCCATCTATGAATGAGAATGATGGAGGCCTTCAAGAAGGGCACCGTACATCTTCTAGAAAACTCCAATCAATCAATATCCTGAAAAACTCTACACCCCAAAACGGATGTAGCAAGAGTAGTATCAGTACAACACTAGTACTGGTAAGCATCATAGGCCAACAATGATTAGAACAACATAACAGTAAAATAATTCACACACAACCATGGTAGGCGAAACTAAGTCAACAGTACACCTCACCTACCACTCGCCTCAACAAATATAAGGTTCTTATATCCATTAACTCTTCCTTATATCCATTAACTCTTCCTTAAGGGTTCATTTGCTTGACTACATTACCACTCACCTTATAGTTCATATAACATACAATAGGCAACAATGTTGAAGTATCACTAGTCAACTATCATAACAAAATTCACTCTTGCTTTTAGGGAAAGTTCTCTCGTCGTTCTAGTATTCATTACTCACCCAACCTAGAGACCCATATTAAGGTCACCCTATACCACGCTTTCCCAATCCAAGATCACTGCTATAATTATAGCAAGTAATCCAACTATGGCTAATCTGAATCAGTATATCACAATTATATCATAACAAGTCATCACCCATGTTATAGCATCTAAAGCTAACTATGCCAAGTCTCAGTATGATCATTCCGAACCAGTATATCACAATAGTATCACAACATGTCACCGAAATCATAGGTAAAATGCAATGCAATAATGTAGGTATGATATATGCAGTGCATATGCACCGTACACATGTACTCCGATGATGGAACATCACATCTCGGCAGCACAGCCCATGGGGACCCGCGAAGTCCATGTCCCACTCTCATGATCCCGGCAAAGACTTCGGGCATCGGACACTCATTCGTTCCTGGTAAGAAACCTCGGGCAACGTACACTCAGTCTACTCCGATAAATGACCTCGGATCACAGACTCTCATATTTCTTTTACACTCTCCTGCAGAAACCTCAGAGGCTACACTCTCTCACTTACCATCATCAATACCAAAACCATGCAATATCACTGAATTATGGAAATGAGTATGAATACTATGCAATGTAATATCAACAACCAATTCAGTCCCATACAGTACCACCCAGGGCACACAAGTAATATCAATAATAAGGCTAGATAATAAGCCACAAAGAAATCACAATCTCTTCACAATGCTGATTAATAAGGTACCGCAATATCATAGTCATGATATATAGTTACACCTCGAAAAATTTCATATCAGTGTGCAGTGAATAGGCTAACGTAAGTTAAGGTGTATATAATTCCCCTACTAGTAAGAAGGGATACTTAATGATTCTAATTAAAATTTCAAAGACATTTGGGGAAAAAAAGAAGAAAGCTTGTTGGAGAAAAGTTAAGGTAGAGAATTTTGAGCACAGTGTACCAGCGGATATTCCTGGTGATTTATGGGGTTAGAAGTTGAACGGATTGAACCGACGCAGGCTGGCCAGATTCAGGGAAGTCTGCAGACATCAGACATTATCGACGGACCTTCAATATGCACCGTCACTATGTTATGCAAATCCTGATCTGCAGAAGCAGATCGACGAGATACGTCGACGGACCGTCAACACGTTGACGGGCCGTCGATCTCTACCGTCAATAGGACTCTGCAACTTCTGATCTGCAGAAGCAGGTTGATAGAGCAAGTCGACGGACTGTCGACACGTCAACGTGACCGTCGACCCTCTTATCGAACCGCTTTTCTGGAACTTTCCAGTTTCAGCTATAAATAGACTAGTTGAGCTCCGAATTTTCAGATTTAAGTCCCTCTCTAAGTCTTGAAGGTTCTAAATTCTCTCATTATATCATCATATATCCAAGGGAAATCAAGGAGTAAACACCAAGAATAAGTATAATCAAGTGCAAGGATACTCTCGAGTGTTTGGGGAAACCAAGACTCTCCTTTGGTGTTGAAGTAGGGTTTTATCCAAGTGAAATAGTTCAATTCAAAGTCCATTCCTACATTATCAAAGGTAAGTTTTATGTTCAATTCATGTTATTAAGAGTATTGAGAGGTTAAAAGACTTGGATTATGAAAGGGAGCAGAATATGGAGTACAAATATAGAAATAGTGATACTCTTGATTAATGACTTAACTTGAATAATAGTTCTTGACATATTATGAGTACAAACTTGTGGTGAATGATACGAATGATATTAAAATAGTATTTTATGAGAATGAATATGATGTTATAATAGATGAATGGTTATGGATGATCTTGAAGGTAGATTTAAGAAGTAAACAATGTTTAACTTAAAGAATCTATTGATTATATTATCATGAGTGTTCTTATTGATGTTGAGGGTTATCTTATTTCATGGAAGAAGTTGTCAAAATAAAGGAAGTGTCGCCAAATTTCCATTAACTTTTAGTTGCTTTAGCTTAAGCTTAAGTATGTTTCCGGTTGTCTAATTTTAGTACAAAATCTCGTGAAGGTAGCATCGCGAGCTCGAAAGGCAAGCAAGTAGGAAATAGAGTTAAAAAGATATAAAGGTATGTGAGGCTAGTCCCTTCTTTTCCTAAGGCGTGATTCCTATAATATGACATTCCTTTCTCTTTCCATGACTTACCTCTACCCGAAAACTATAAGCCTATGACTATTAGGAGTTACTCATGAGATAATGATAAGAGACGTGTTATGGATAAGATAATGACGACGATGAATCCATGTCTAGAGATTCTAAAGTTTATGATATGATATTTTTATGAAGCTAATGAACCTTATATATGATTTCTTGATGTTATTCATTGTTATTAGGCTCACCTTATGATGCTAGTTCCTTCAAGGTGGGACATGATGACCATGGCTACTTCATAATGGAATCGGGGATTCTCGACCTTACGTCACCCCGATAGAGTTATAGCTTTTACTTGAGTTCTAATGTATGCTTTATGATAAGTATATAATGACGAGATTATACCGTGCCTAGATGGCCGGGCATGAGACCGCTAAGGCGGGCTGCTTATGACAGCACCGTGCCTAGATGGCTGGGCATGACACTGCTATGGCGGGTGGCTTATGATAACACCGTGCCTCGGACGCGGGAGGCCCGACGCGGGCTAATGATGTTATCGATTCAGCCAGATTATGTATGTATGTATGTATGTATGTGTGACATGTTTGAAAGGTAAAAGTGAGCATGCATGATTCCACCTCAAGAGGCGAGCAACTACAGTTATCTTTCCCTCTTATGCTTTCTATGTTTTCTTATTATGTTATCGTATATGACTTACGTACTTAGTACATTGTTCGTACTGACATCCTTTCTTTTTTGGACGTTTTGTTCATGCCCACAGGTAGGCAGGGAGGCGGTACAGATTCTTAGGAGCTATCCAGCAGCTACACAAGAGCACTCTATTTCTCCAGAGATGCCAGTCATTGATGTATTCTTTTGTGTATATATTTGGGTATGACGGGGTTCTGTCCCGTCCTTATATCTCAGTATTATAGTATAGGCTCGTAGATATGTATTTGTGCATAGTAGTTGTCTCATGGACACATCAGTGTGTATTTTGTATATCATTTTTACAGCCGTGAGAGATTATGTATGTATATATATATATATATATGTATGTGTGTGTGTGTGTGTTCAAGCTAGGTATGCTAACTAGCATAATGGGTGGTGCTCGGTAGTCAGCTCCGGGTACCCGTGATGGCCCCTAGTCAGGTCGTGACAAAAGTGGTATCAGAGCAGTTCCATCCTAGGGTGTGTCTACGAGCCGTGTCCAGTAGAGTCTTGTTTATGCGTGTGAAGCGCGCCACACTTATAAGAAAAGGCTGCGGGGCATTTAGGAAAAATGACCGTCTTTCTTCTTAATAGGTCGTGCGATAGAGCCATGTTATAAGCTTTCCTCTTCTCTAATTGTGTGTTATGATTTTAGCGATGCCGGTAAAGACAAAAGCCACCGCCGCCCAGAAGGGCAAGGCTACGACAGAAAGGCCAATGGAAAGAGAGCTGCCAATAAATGTAGAAGAAGGTGAATCCCATAATGAGGCTCCTTCTTATACCTCCCACACTAAGCCTATTCTAGGAGAACAAGAAGGGATCTCTACCCCAGCTCCTATGCCTCCAGTTCCTCCACCGGGTGCTTCGGGTCAACAAATGACTGAGGCTACTCAGTTATTGACTCAGTTGGTTGCTGCTCAGGCTCAACGACAAAGTGCAGGTCCCGGTGATAGAGCCATTAGTGCAAGGGCTCGTGATTTCATGAGTTTAAATCCTCCAGATTTTTTTGGTTCAAAGCCGAATGAAGATCCGCAAGGTTTTATAGATGAAATGTTGAGGAGGTTGAAAATCATCCATGCCTCCGATACTAAATTTGTGCAGTTGGCATCTTATAGACCCCGGGTTATAGCAGTCCTTTGGTACAATAATTGGATTTTTTCCACAGGGGAGAATGCACATCCCCCGGTTTGGCAAGAGTTCGTGAAAGCTTTTATTTGTCATTATTTTCCACCCGAGGTCTGTCGGACCAGAGCTGATAAATTCTTTAATCTTAAGTAAGGGAATATAAGTGCCCGGGAGTAGAACCTTCACTTTAATTCATTGTCCTGGTATGCTCCGTCTATGGTAGCCGATATGGGAGATAGAGTACATAGATTTATGAATGGCTTAGGGCCACATTTTTTCAAGGATTATTTAACGGCTTCACTATAGGAGGGGATGGACATTTCCCATATCCAGATCCACGCCCAGAACTTAGGGGAGCAACAGCAGCTGCGCCGAGGTTAGCGTGATGTTGATAGTGGGCACAGTAAGAGGGCTAGATCCGTTAGTGCTAGTAGCGAGTATAGAGGGGAATCGAGGCAGTCATACTCTGGGCATTTGTGTCAGTTGCGACTAGTGCACCCCCTCGATTTGCGGGTAGGATATTTGACCGCCCCATCTACTCAAGTTAGGGATAGACCTCGAGAGTTTCGGGTTCCCAGTTTGGAAGTTATTATAGTCGAAAGAGGCCACCGGTTCCACGATGCAGCCAGTGTAGGAAGTTACATTCGGGTCCATGTCGTCAGAGCTCAGACGCTTGCTATGCCTGTGGTCAGGTGGGGCACATGATGCATGATTGCCAGTCGATGGGTAGTAGAGTTGGGGCTCAGTCCATAGGATCCGCAGCTGGTTCTTCCTCATCTGTACATCTGGTAGGGCAGACTCCCCAGACTCCAGTAGGCCTTGGTAGGAGCAGAAGGGGAGCATCCATTTCAGGTGGCACCCAACCTCGTATTTATACTTTAGTTGGACGTCAGGATCTTGAGTCCTCCGCGGACGTGGTTATAGGTATATTATCCGTATTCTCTCATGATGTTTATGTATTGTTTGATTCGGGTTCTACGTTGTCTTATATCACTCCTTATATTTCTAAGCGAATTGGGGTGAAACCCGAACCGATCAAATCTTTCGAGGTATCTACTCCGTTTGGTGATCCAGTAATAGCTAGACAAGTGTATAAGAATTGCATGATTGTAGTATGTGATCGTCAGACTAAAGTTGATTTGGTTGAGCTGGAAATGTTAGATTTTGATATGATTATGGGCATGGATTGGTTGGCCTCGTGCTATGCTAATATGGATTGTAGAACGAAAATAGTCCGATTCCAATTTCTAGGAGAATCAGTGCTCGAATGGGAGAGAAATACAGCATCCCCGAGAGGTAAGTTTATTTTCTACCTCATAGCAAGAAAGATGACTGCAAAGGGCTATATTTATCATCTAGTATGAGTTCATGACACCGAAGCAAAGCCGCCGACTCTTCAATTTGTCTCGGTAGTAAATGAGTTTCCAGATGTATTTCCAGATGAACTTCTAGGACTTCCACCGAAATGGGAGATTGATTTCGCTATCGATGTGTTGCTGGATACCAAACCTATATCTATTCCTCCCTATAGAATGGCTCCTGCAGAATTAAAAGAGCTAAAGGCACAGTTGAAAGATTTGCTCGAAAAGGGATTCATTAGACCTAGTTCATCGCCATGGGGAGCTCCTGTCTTATTTGTGAGAAAGAAAGATGGTTCTTTACGAATGTGCATCGATTATAGGCAGTTGAACATGGTGAAGATAAAAAATAAATATCCTCTTTCGAGAATCAATGATTTGTTTGATCAATTACATGGTGCCGAGTGATTTTCCAAAATAGATCTGCAGTCAGGTTATCATCAAGTGAGAGTTAGAGAAAAAGATATTCCGAAGACAGCTTTCAGAACCAGATATGGTCATTATGAATTTCGAGTAATGTCATTCGGGTTGACAAATGTCCCAGCGGTGTTCATGAATTTGATCAATAATGTGTTCAGGCCTTTGTTAGATCTATTTGTGATAGTATTCATTGATGATATTCTAATATATTCTCGGTCAGAAGTAGAGCATGCGAATCATCTATGTACTCTCCTTGGAATTCTTCGGACTCGTGAACTATATGCCAAATTTTCAAAATGTGAGTCCTGGCTGAATTCTGTGACATTTCTGAGCCATATTATCTTAGCAGACGGTATTCGAGTTGATACTCAGAAAATTGAGGCTGTGAAGACTTGGCGAAGGCCTACAATGCCTACAGAGGTCCGTAGCTTCTTGGGCTTGGCAGGTTACTATAGGAGATTTGTGGAAGGATTTTCTTCTATTTCAGCACCATTAATGAAGGTAACTCAAAAGTCAGCAAAATTTCAGTGGACCGATGCCTGCAAACATAGTTTTTAGGAATTGAAGGACAGATTGACTTCGGCCCCAGTTCTGACACTTCCAAATGGGTCAGAAGGCTATGTTGTTTATTGTGATGCCTCTGGTGTCGGATTGGGTTACGTGCTGATGTAGCATGGTAAAGTCATTGCCTATGCTTCCCGAAAGTTGCGGAAGCATGAAAGGAATTATTCAACTCATGATCTTGAATTGGCTGCAATTATTCATGCATTAAAAATATGGAGATATTAATTGTACGGTGTGCATGTTGACATTTATACAGATCACAAGAGTCTCCAATATATTTTCAAGTAGAAGGAGTTGAACCTTCGACAAAGACAGTGGTTAGAATTATTAAAAGATTATGATGTGAGTATTCTATATCATCCTGGAAAGGCGAATGTAGTAGCTGATGCACTTAGCCGCAAATCAATGGAAAGTCTATGTGAGGTCCCTCCAGAGAAGAAAGAATTAATCCGTGAGCTTCACCAGCTAGCTAGCCTCGAAGTTCGTCTAATTGATTCAGGCAATGCAGGGGTTGATATTCATAATTCAGCTATTTCCTCTTTAGACACGGAAGTAAGAAGGCGCCAATATGAAGATCCCCAGTTGAGTCGCTATAGAGATACATTTCCTGAGAAAGAGAAGTCGACATTTGGAGTTTCTGCAGATGGAGTTCTCAGGTATCGAGGCAGGCTACGTGTGCTAGATGAGGCAGGGCTACATCGTCAGATTCTAGAAGAAGCTCATTATTCCCAGTATTTTATTCACCCAGGGGCGACAAAGATATATCACGATCTTAAGCTAATATATTGGTGGCATAGAATGAAGAAGGACATAGCAGAATTTGTAGCTCAGTGTCCAAATTGCCAATAAGTGAAAATTGAGCATCAAAAGCCAGGAGGATTGTTACAAGCCGTGGAAATTCCAGCCTGAAAATGGGAAGTGATCAACATGGATTTTATTATAGGTTTGCCTCGTTCCCGGCGTAAGTATGACTCCATATAGGTGATTGTTGATATACTTACAAAATCACCCATTTTCTTCCGGTCAAAACCACATATTCAGCAGAAGATTATGCAAGACTGTATCTTAAGGAGACAGTGCGACTTCATGGTGTCTCGGTGTCTATTATCACAGACCGAGGAGCATAATTTACTGCTAAATTCTGGAAGTCTTTCTAAGAAGGCTTGGGTATTCTAGTGAGACTTAGCACAATATTTCACCCACAAACTAATGGGCAAGCTGAACCCAGTATTCAGACCTTGGAAGATATGTTACGGGTATGTGTGCTAGATTTCTGAGGTAGTTGGGATGATCACTTGCCGCTCATTGAGTTTGCATATACCAATATCTACCATTCCAGCATCCAAATGGCTCCATATAAAGCTATATATGGAAGGAAGTGTAGATCGCCAATTGGGTGGTTTGAAGTAGGAGAGGTACAACTAATAGGTCTGGAGTTGATTCAACAAGCGATGGAAAAGATCAAAGTTATTCGAGATTAATTTATGACAGCCCAAAGTCACCAGAAATCTTATGCAGATAACCGTCGGCGAGACTTAGAATTCCAAGTGGATGATTGGGTGTTTTTGAAAGTGTCACCGATGAAAGGCGTAATGAGATTCGGCAAGAAGGGAAAACTTAGTCCCCGATATATTAGACCTTATAAGATTATACGCAAAGTGGGCCAAGTAGCTTATGAGCTGGATTTACCTCCAGAGCTTGAATCAGTCCACCCAGTTTTTAATGTGTCGATGCTTCGCAAATGTGTTGGAGATCCATCCAGAATTACGCCGATAGGTGATGTCCAGATTATCGAGAAGTTGGCCTATGAAGAGGTGCCCATTGCCATACTAGATAGGCAGGTGCGGAAGCTCAAGAAAAAAGAGGTAGCTTCAGTCAAGGTCTTATGGAGAAACAATAACTGAGAAGAAATGACTTCGGAAGTAGAGGAAAACATGAAGTCCAAGTACCCGCAATTGTTTCCACCCCCGGAAGAGATTCAAGATGGGATGCCATTATCATAAGGTATGTAATGCTTTCGTTTAATGCTTTTGGTCGTGTGTGGCCACATCCTATTGCCATTATGTTGTAGCCCTGTGAGGCAATGTTATTGTGGGTTGTTGTGACAGGGTGGTAGTGCCATATTATAGGGGAAACTCTAGTGAAATTTTTGTAGAATCCTTAAGAACTTAACATTCGAGGAAGACTATTCTTAAGGGGGAAAAAGTGTTGCACCTCGAAAAATTTCATATTGGTGTGCAGTGAATAGGCTAACGTAGGTTAAGGTGTATATGATGCCCGTACTAGTAAAAAGCGATACTTAATGATTCTAATTAAGATTCCAAAGACATTTGGGGAAAAAGAGAAGAAAGCTTGTTGTAGAAAAGTTAAGGTAGAGAATTTTGAACATAGTGTACCAGCAGGTATTCCTGGTGATTTACGGGGTTAGAAGTCAAATGGATTAAACCGACACAGGCTGGGCAGATTCAGGGAAGTTTGCAGACATCAAACATTATTGACGGACCATCAATATGCACCGTCACTATGTTCTGAAAATCCTGATCTGCAAAAGCAGATCGACGGACCGTCGATACGTCGACGAACCATCAACACGTCGACGAACCATCAACACGTCGACGAGCCGTCGATCTCCGCCATCAATAGGACTCTGCAACTTTTGATCTGCAGAAACAGGTCAATGGATCAACGGACCATTGACACGTCATGTGACCCGATACGTCGACGTGACCGTCAACCCGCTCGTCGAACCGCTTCTCTGGAACTTTCCAGTTTCAGCTATAAATAGATGAGTTGAGCTCCAAATTTTCAGATTTGAGTCTTTCTCTAAGTCTTGAAGGTCCTAGAAAAATTCTCTCATCATATCATTATATATCCAAGGGAAATCAAGGAGTAAACACCAATAATCAGTAGAATCAAGTGCAAGGATACTCTCTAGGGTTTGTGGAAACCAAGAATCTCTTTGGTGTTGAAGTAGGGTTTTCTCCTGGTGAAGTAGTTCCATTCAAAGTCCATTATACATCATCAAAGGAAAGTTTTATGTTCAATTCATGTTATTAAGAGCATTGAGAGGTTAAAAGACTTGGATTATGGAAGGGAGCAGAATATGGAGTACAAATATGGAAATAGTGATACACTTGATTAATGACTTAACTTGAATAATAGTTCTTGACATGTTATGAGTACAAACTTGTGGGAAATGATACGAATGATATTAAAGGAGTATTTTATGAGAATGATTATGATATTAAAATATAGGAATGGTTATGGATGATCTTGAAGGTAGATTTAAGAAGTAAACAATGTTTAACTTACAGAATCAATTGATTATGTTATCGTGAGTGTTCTTATTGATGTTGAGGGTTATCTTATTGTTACACCTCGGAAAATTCCCCGTACATGCACAAGGAATAGACCAACGAAGGGTATGAGTGTGTA
Source organism: Lycium barbarum (assembly GCF_019175385.1). Taxonomy (NCBI): domain Eukaryota; kingdom Viridiplantae; phylum Streptophyta; class Magnoliopsida; order Solanales; family Solanaceae; genus Lycium; species Lycium barbarum. The sequence continues at coordinate 192,204 of NC_083348.1, read as the reverse complement.
ATGTTTACTAAGTAAGGGGTGATGATTTATGAATTTTCGAAAATGAGAAAGTTGTAGAATTTTATTCAGCCCAGTGGTCGTATTGTGATTTACGGCCCGTAAAGTGATTTACGGACCGTAAACCACCATCGTCCTCCAGCCTTCCAAATTTCAACTTTCTGTTAAAGTGTTGAAATGGCTAAATACGACTTGGTGGACGGCCCGTAAACTGGTTTACGGACCGTAAACCTCGATCGTAAACTGCCATGAACCTCAGCCAAACTTTCTGTTTTGGACATGCTTAAACACGACCACACTATACGGCCCGTAAACTGTGGTTTACGACCACTGTTCACCCCGACGAAGGTTCATTAAACATCAGATTTTGTGATTAATAAAAGGGACCAAAGCCTTATTTTATTTCATTTCTCAGTTACACCATTCAAGAATACTCTAGAACTCTCTCAACACTTCCTCCATAAGAATTCAAAAGAATCAAAGGGAACATCAAGATAAACAACACTAAATTCTTGAAACCAAGTGCAAGAACACATCAAGGGATCATCTAAGTCAAGCAATTCCCAAGAAGGTGAAACCAGGGTTTTTTCTAAGTGAAGTATTTCAACTCAAGGATTATTCAACCGTCATCTAAGGTAAGTTTCATGACCTTGGCATGTGGTTTGAAGTATTAGAAGACTAAGACACTTGAATTGTAGTAAGACATAAGAAGTGCACCATTATTGAGTGAATAGTGTCACTATGGAATGATAGATAAATGGAATCATGGAAGTTGATATGCTATGATTATAAATACGTTATAAATGACGTATAGACCATGTAATAAGTGTGAAGTGAGTAAAACTATGATGATGAGCTAAAACCATTAAATGTGGGGAAATTGGAAGAAAATGGTGGATTTTGCTCAAGGTGTGTAAACGATGATTGTTTCTTGTAATATTATGAGTATTGTTGTAAATGTGTGGGAGTTGCAATATAACGGGGAAAAGTAATAGAAACAAAGGAAATGCCGCCTAAATTTCTCTAGAGATAACGATGCGTTCTTGTAGTCGATTAGCTAATGTTAATATGATTCTCTCGTGAAGGTAACGACGTGACTTCGAAGGAAGAAAAGTGATCGATAACGTGGTTAAACGACAAAGGTATGTGAGGCTAGACCCTTTCTTTCTATGCCATGAATCCCATGACATGATTTCCTCTCTTCCCCTGATTCTCCTATACCTGGAAAGCCAAGAGTTTAAGATCGTAAATAGCTATATGAGTCAAGAAACATGATATGACGTTCCTACGATGCAAATGATATTGTTATTTGTACACACTCACCTTATACATTGATACCTTCAAGGTGAGGCAGAGTATTCATGTATGACCATAATAGAATCGAGGGTACACGACCTTACGTCACCTCGACGGAATACAGCCGATCTAGAGTCTTTATGCATGTATAATAGCAAGTATGTTTTAATAAGAATATTGTATAAGTATTTTTATAATGAGCATGTCATGATTGCATTCACACCGGGCCTAGTTGGCCGGGCAGACACCGCTTCGGCGGGCGGCGATACGGATACACCACGACCTTCGGGCGTGGGCAGACACCACTAGTGGGCGGCATGAGATGGTACCCCGGACGCGGGAGGCCTGGACGCGGGCTTATATTATTGATGATCACATCGTTCCGACATGAACGGGCAGCTTGCATGTCATGCATTTATGATATTATGATAAGTATGAGTAAGATAGCATGCATTACTTCTCTTATGATTATTATTCAGATTCAGATGTTCTTATTGATGCCCTCACTATATTATTGTTGTCCTTCTTCATTGTTCATGCCTCTCATACTCAGTACAATATTCGTACTGACGTCCTTTCTCTTGGACGCTGTGTTCATGCCCACAGGTAGACAGGGAGGCGAGCTTGATCCAGATATTTAAGAGCTGCCAGCTGTTGAGAGCACTCCATTGTTCGGAGGTGCTTATGATTTATATATATATATATATATATATATATATATATATATATATATATATATATATATATATATTTTGGGCATGACAGAGTCTTATTCCGTCCATTGTATAGTATGTTAGTAGAGGCTCGTAGATGCATAGTGTGGGTAGTATGGTCTCACAACTTACATGTACATGTACACCCATTATTTTGATATACTAAAGATCTCTATGTGTAAAAGTGTATTTGTTTTCCTACGAACTATGATTTTCCCATGTTTTGAATATAAATGTGATAAAAAGGGCATTAATCGGGTAAGGCGAGTAATAGAACGAGTGGTGCTCGGTGGTTAGCCCCGGGTACCCGTTGTGGCCCCTAGCTGGGTTGTGACACTTATTTCATGGAAGAAGTTTTCGAAAAAAAGGAAGTGTCACCAAATTTCCATTAACTTTTAGTTGCTTTAGCTTAAGCTTAAGTATGCTTCCGGTTGTCTAATTTTAGTACAAATTCTCGTGAAGGTAGCATCACTAGCTCGAAAGGCAAGCAAGTAGGCAATAGAGTTAAAAAGATATAAAGGTATGTGAGGCTAGTCCCTTCTTTTCCTAAGGCATGATTCCTATAATATGACATTTCTTTATCTTTCCATGACTTACCTCTACCCGGAAATTATAAGCCTATGACTATTAAGAGCTACACATGAGGTAATGATAAGAGACGTGTTATGGATAAGATAATGACGACGATGAATCCATGTCTAGAGATTCTAAAGTTTATGATATGATATTTTTATGAAGCTAATGACCCTTATATATGATTCGTTGATGTTATTTGTTATTGTTAGACTCACCTTATGATGCTAGTTCCTTCAAGGTGAGACATGATGACCACAGCTACTTTATAATGGAATCGGGGGTTCTCGACCTTACGTCACCCCGATAGAGTTGTAGCTTTTACTTGAGTTATAATGCATGCTTTATGATAAGTATATAATGACGAGATTACATCGTGCCTAGATGGCCGAGCATGACACCGGTAAGGCGCCCGACTTATGATGGCACCGTTCCTAGATGGCCGGGCATGACACCGCTAAGGCGGACGGCTTATGATAACACCGTGCCTACTCGGCCGGACATGACACCACTAGTGGGCGGCGTGATATGATTACCCCGGATGCGGGAGGCCCGAACGCAGGCTAATGAATTTATCGATTTAGCCAAATTATGTATGTATGTGCGACATGTTTGAAAGGTAAAAGTGAGCATGCATGATTCCTTCTCAAGAGGCAAGCAGCTATAGTTATCTTTCCCTTTTATGTTTTATATGTCTCCTTATTATGTTATCGTATATGCCTTACGTACTCAGTACGTTGTTCGTGCTGACGTCTTTTTTTTACGCTGTGTTTATCCCATAGGTAGGCAGGGTGGCGGCACAGATTCTTAGGAGCTATCCAGCAGCTACACAGGAGCACTCCATTTCTCTGGAGATGCCAGTCGTTGATTCATTCTTTTGTGTATATATTTGGGTGTAGCAGGGTCTTGTCTTGTCCTTATGTCTCAGTATTCTAGTTGAGGCATGTAGATACGTATTTGTGGGTAGTAGTTGTCTCATGGACACAACAGTGTGTATTTTGTATATCATTTTTGCAGCCGTGAGAGCTTATGTATGTACACACACACACACACACACACACACACACACATATATATATATATATATATTGCTTTGGAGATTATGTATACTCAGGTTGGGTATGGTAACTAGCATAATGGGTGGTGCTCGGTAGTCAGCTCCGGGTACCCGTCATGGTCCCTAGTCGGGTCGTGACATATATCACTAGTCTTAATGTGGCAACGAGCTAATTAGTAAGTAGAACAAGATAAGTAAATCCACACAACGGGGTGGCTAGCCCCTAAATCATACAACAAGGCCCAACGTAAGTTAATATCCAACCTAACTTCACACCCGGAGGTTTACATGCATTCTCCGACAATATCATCTAAACAAACGCTTCACTAATTGAAGTCTCACCTTAAGGTAATCATAAAACCACAACTATTTTAGTGCTACATAATAACCGCTACTTCTTATACATTATCAATCGAAGTATCCATCCCAATCTTCGAGATCCTATCATGCATTCTCTGTTTCATCTCACACTAGTATATGAAAGTCTAACCGCAGTCTAACAAGAGAGGGAAGTAGTAACTTACCTCAAGGCTGAATAGGTGTTACACCTCAGAAAAAAAAAAATTGAGTCCATGAAATAATTCTGCGGGTGAACAGTAGACGCGGATGAACAGTAGACGCGGATGAACAGTACCGGTGAACAGTAAAAATCAGAGACTAAAAAAACGAAAAAAATCTGATTTTTTTTTCATTTTCTACCCCTCTCTCTCACTCTAAACTCTCTCTAAACCCTCCCAAACCCTCCTAAAATCTCTCTAAATTTTTCAAGTTGAAGTCCTCCAAATCAAACCAAGATTTCATCTTAGGAATTGGAAACTAGTTAGGAAAGGATTATAGTATTTGGTGCTTGATGTGTGGCTGATTATTGAAGCTTGGAGCTAGGATTTTAGTTGAGTTTTCTGGGCAATAAGGTATGTAATATACTCTATTCTTGTTAATTAAGTTATTCATGGGAGAATTCCCTAGTTTAAAGTGAAGGGAATTATGTTATGAAGTCATAGATTAGTTGGTTGATATGGTTGCCTTGAGGGTTGTTTTTTATTGGAACTTTGAGAGATTTCTAGGTGCTTATATTGCTATATGAGGTTGTTGATAATGTTGTTGATGTTGTTGATAAGTTGTTGTTCTTGAACTTGGGAGAATAAAGTGTATAAAGATATTGTATACAAAGCGTATACCGGGCTGTTTTGTGCCGATATTTGGGGTTGTTTTATGTAATTTTTGAGGCTGTTTTATGTAATTTTCGTGGCTGTTTTATGACAATATTTTGGGGCTATTTTATGTAATTTTCGTGGCTGTTTTGTGACAATATTTTGGAGCTGTTTTATGTAATTTTCGTGGTTATTTTGTGACTATATTTTGGAGCTGTTTGGTATAATATTTGTGGCTGTTTTGCGATGATATTTTGGGGACTGTTTTATGGTAGTTATGGACTGTTTTGTAGGCTGGAATATCGGAGGATTGGCTGTAGTTGTTGTTGTTATATTATGGATATATGGAAATAAAGAAGTGTATACAAGCATTGGCATCCGAATGCATGTTGGGCTGTTTTGGGAGTAATTTAAGAATGGATTTAATCCTAGTTTGATATGAAATTGTTGGTATTGTTGTTGTTGGTATTTTGATTGATGTTTGGCTAAGTTGGAATTTTGAGGATTGTTAAGTTTACAGGGGAAATGCTGCCCAATTTTCTCTAGAATTTACGACGCGTTCTTATAGTCGATTAATTAATGTTAATACAAATTCTCTCGTGAAGGTAACGACGTGACATTGGGGGAGGGCAAGTGAACGATAACATAGCTAAACGACAAAGGTATGTGAGACTAGTCCTTTCTTTCTAATGGCATGAATCCTATAGCATGAGTTCTTTTCCTCTTCATGAGTTCCTATTTTCCGGAAAGCTAGAAGCTTAAGTCCATAAATGTCTATATAAGATAAGAGATATGATATGATGATGCCATATTGATAATGATGTTATTTATTTCTTACACCCACCTTATGTACTAATTCCTTCAAGGTGAGGCAGAATGTCAATAATTGCTCCATAATGAAATCGGGGTATCACGACCTTACGCCACCCCGACAGAGTATAGTTGATCTTGAGTCTTATGCATGTACTATGATAAGCATATTATTACAAGTATTTTTGATGAGCATGTCATGATCATATTACACCGCGCCTAGTTAGCCGGGCAGTCACCGCCAAGGCGGGCAGCTATACCGATACACCATGACCTTTGGCATGGGCAGACACCACTAGTGGGCGGCATGAGATGGTACCCCGGACGCGGGAGGCCTGGACGCGGGCTAATGTTATTGATTATTACACCGTTCCGATATGGACGGGCAGCTTGCATATTATGCATATATGAAATTATGATGAGTATGAGTAAGACAACATGCATTACTTCTTTTATGATTGTCATTTAGATTCAGATGTTTCATATTGATGTTCACATTATATTAACATTGTCTTTCTTTATTATTTATGCCTCTCATACTCAGTACAATGTTCGTACTGACGTCCGTTTTCTTTGGACGATGTGTTCATGCTCACAGGTAGACAGGGAGGTGAGCTTGGTTCAGACCCTTAGTAGCTGTCAGCTGATTGAGAGCACTCCATTGTCCGGAGGTGCTTATGATTCTTCTTTTGGTATATATGCATATTTTGGGCACGACAGAGTCTTGTTCCGTCTATATGTTTAGTATGTCAGTAGAGGCTCGTAGATACGCAGTGTGGGTCAGATGGTCTCACAAGATGTTATTATTATATATATATTATTTTGATGGTCGAGAGGCAAATGTATATAAGTATTTATGTTTCTATATAAAGTAAGATTTTCCTACAATTCGTGTATAAAATTGGTAAAAGGGCATTAAATGAGTAAGATGAGTATTAGAACGAGTGGTGCTCGGTGGCTAGCCCCGGGTACCCGTTACGGCCCCTAGCTGGGTCGTGACAATAGGTGCACGAACATTCACTTGAATTCCATCTTCCATCTTTGTAGGGAAATTGTAGATCTGAGAGGTCTAGGAATGACAAATACATTCAAGTATGCAATAATTTAGGAAATTGGGGTCATAAGGGTAATACTGTCATTTCTCAATAATCATGCTAGATTCTTGGTTTATTGCTATTTCACCTCTTTTATGGAAATCAAGGTTTACTTAAATCAACTTACGTCACCAATTCAGATACACCATCAATAGCATCTAACAAGTTAACCCATTTGTGAAAAAGAAAGGATTTAGGCATAGAACTAGTTATTAGTCTAATTCTTGCAATAATTAAGCCATATTTGAGTTAATAATTACTATAGGTCAACATTACCACTCTTACGCAAAGGTCTCACAAGAATTTGAGAAAGAACTCTCATTTAATGCTTTACCATAATCATAAATGGTGTAAGAAGAAAGAGGGAATTAAAGGAAGATGAAATGACGGATTTAAAGAGGTTACATTTCCAACATTTAAGTCTCATGAAGTTGAAATTACTCTTTGTGGCGGCTAGACATTAGGGTTGGAGAAAATGGGGTCAAAATACCGAAATGAGCCTTTAAATAGGGATATAACTGCTCGTCAACTGCTCTGGCAGTCTAGCAGCCGCTAAGGCGGCACCGCTTCAGTGAAAACAGCACTGCAGGGGCGGTCATTTAGAAATTACACAACTCTACTTTGGCGGAGCACACTACCGCCATTGTGCAAGCGCTAAGGCGGCAATGCTGACGCTATAACGGCCTCACTGGGCCCAGTGGCCCAAATTCAACATTTTACACATAATTCACACGAGTGGTCTGATTAATTTAGCAATTTTTAAGAGCGTAGCAGTCCAAAGGTGTTCTAAGGGGTCAAGGTCGCGAATTTCCCAAAAATTACGGCAACGACGAAATGGGTCGTTACATCATAACCAATTAAACAACAGTTCATCCTCGAACAGCCAGGGAACGAACAAGCACGGTAGGGTAACGTCGCGTGACAAAAATGATAGGTCATACGCCTGAATTTTCCTATTTAAGGAACTTAGCAGAATTAGAGTGATAAATATAGTCGGCGACCTTTTTTAACTTAGTCAAAATGAAAAAGGAAAATTAAACCGGTTCTCACTTTAATCAGTCAAGAGTTAACTCTACTCAAATTCAAACTCGAGATTATTAGCCAACATTTGCAACCCAAACTCTTGTTGCAGACAAATAGGGACCGTTGGACTATATGCGTCTCACAGAATAAATTTAAGACTAAACTCAAGGAGCAATAAGCAAAATATCAAGTAGTCTACAACTCTTGGCCCACCTGGGACCACATAGTCGGGGTATAAGGCTCAAGGTACCTTGAGATGGACAATGTAATTTGATGAAAAAATTTTGGTCAGGGCCGCTACAGCCGGTAGCAGGGCGCTGGAGCGGTGTCTTGGTGCGTCAAAGGTAACACTATGGCAGCAAAATAGAAAGAATGAACTCTGCCACTGTAGCTATCTAAGAACCAGCTGCTGTGGTTACGCAGGCACGGCTAGGCCCCGCTACAACGGTCATCGCTGAATCAGAAAGTTTAAAGGATTACTTGCTTATTCCACTTCTCATTCCTCCACTCCAAACACTCGAAAACCTTTCTATATCCTACTATACCACAACTTCCTATATCCCTCTTAAACACGAATAACCCCCCTCCCCTCAAATTACTCCCACACTTCATTTTTTACCACAAAACCTAACCCACACCCTCACAAATTGCTCTCAAAAGGGAAGAAAAATGAGCTTCAAAGGCAACACACAACTAACACAAATCTCATTTAGATCTTCAAACAAAGGGTAAGAAATCGTTCCCCTCAACTTGTAGATAGATAATAGAAATAGAATTTTGAATTTTCATGCTTAGAATGACCGGATTTTGCAACTCAAAAGTTAGGATTTTGGGTTTTGGTTAATGAGCGTATGGGTGTTGATAAACTGAAATGCACAACTCTTTTAGCGTTAGATAAACCTTTACATCACGTATTGCATAGTTAATGCACAGATTTAGGTTGGAAAACTTGAACATAGTAAAGAATTTTTGTTTTGAAAAAGGGATTGTATTTTCATCGATTTTGGGATTGCTTGTTGCTAGAAATTGTCCTTCATAGGTTGTAAACATCATGCATGGCTTGATTCCTACCCGATTTGTATGTAAAAACAAGTTTTTGAGTTAAAAATAAAGGTTGAGAATCTGGAAATTTTTGGGGTTTGCGAAGACGACAAGACCGCTACAGCGGCTTGGTAACCGCTGCAGCATCTCCGTTATGGCGCTTAGGCGTGTATAGAAGCATTTTTTGGAGGGATTTCATAGGAGCGCTGCAGCGGTATATGTGCTTACTACTGCGGTTCTATTACAATAGTCTGAGTGACTATTACAGCGGCGCCTGCAACATCAGGCACCAGAAACAACAGCTTAAATTTTTCTGATACACTGGTTGTTTTGCTGAGTTATTTCCATCGCAACGTATTAGAATTGATACTGAACTTGGGTGACACGAAATCTAATGCATTTCTATCTCTTTTGCAAGCAAGATGTCTCAAGATCAAGAAGAAATTCCACAAGAAGAAGAGGTTCCCACATATGAGAAGATTCCCACCCCCCAAAGCCAACGACTACACTTGAAGCAACTGACTATGCCCCTACTATTGGAGCAGGGTTTCAATATGAATATTGTAGACAAGTGCGCCCCAACTTCCTTGAGATATTGGTGAGAATCAAGTGGACTCGCTTGGTCAGGTATCCCGGTGATTGTAACAAAATGTGGGTAAAGGAGTTCTACGCGATACTACCTGCGGTAGATTAGGCTTCTCTTAAGCCGTAAATCATTATTAGGGGTGTTCCATTGAAGGTGAGGGCAAGAGAAATCAACCGAGTATACAAGCTAGATAATCATCCCGAGGAGCCTTTAGCAGCCAAGCCCACTGAGAAGAATTCGGTGTGAATTGGCTTTCAAGTTGGTCCACAAGGATGACATACGACATGCTCATTCGATTCATAGCAAGGTTGCGATCCATAGCGACCTATTTACTGCGGAGGCGAAGAGATGTCTGAATATCATCTCCAATCGGATTCGTCCTTCCAGGAATGTCCATGATGTGACCTTATCCAAGGCTTTTATTGTTGCTTGCCTCCTCGATGATGTGCTATGAATGTGAGCTCCTAGATAGTTCAGGAGTGGAGGGTGTTTTTGAAGGATTGTGGAGCGAGTTTGATGTTCCCGTCATTGATCACTACTTTATACAAGACGGCAAAGATTCCCAGGGAGGATAAAGATGACTGGATTAACTCTGATGATCTGTTTAATCCACTATGAGTAAAAGGTCATGGTACCGTGGTTATCTGCAGGTAGAAAAGGAAGGTGGATGATGCCGACGAGGGAGGGAGTAGGGCTGGAGCTGATACTGAGGCTGGGGATGGGGCTGAGGTCCCTCTTATCTAGGGCCCTTTTGAGTGCATAGACTCACGCTTTGATAAGGTGATCTTGATGTTTTAGAAGATGTCCATGCCTTCTGACGAGTCTAGCTCATCAGGGGCTGCTGTCGGTTTCGCCACTCAGAAGGGTATGAGAGGTTACTTTGATACCCAGAAAAAGATAGCCGAGTCACTCTCCACCCATATGCGAGTCACTCTCCACCCTACAGACTGCGCATACTTCTCTGGCCAAGAATCACAGTGACCTTCGTGGGGACTTTAACCAGGAGAAGGAGAAGAATAGGTCCCGTGACAAACTTCATATCAAGGCTTGGAGGGGTATCAAAGGGATATGGAAGAATATGCACCCCCGTGAGCAGATCCCGGTAGAGGATGATGACGGTTGAGAGCAGTACTCCTTTGAGAGCGTCGCCCGGGGTGATAGTGGTCACGGTAAATTAGGTGATGATGCTGGCAGCTCAGATGATGATGGTGCAACGAGCAGAATGGCAGCCTAGAGATTGTTCCCCTTCTACGGTGATGTTTTTGGTTGCCATTGTAGGGCTTTCAATTTGGACACTCTTTTATTTGGTTTGCTTTGTTTTGGTTGCATGTTTGGACAATCTTTCTTGTTTGTTTTTTCGTATTTTGGATTGTAATAGTGACTAGGATGGTTTTCACCCTTGTCGGGCTCGTTTTTATCAAACTTAGGTTGTGAAATCTGTTAGTTTATTTTTGGTTTTTGCTGAATTTGCTAAACAAGGGAGCTATGATGAAACAGGGGAAGGCTGCAAGTTTCCAGATTCTGTACTACCGCTTCTGCGGTCACATAGATCGTAATGACGGTCCTGCTTCAGCGGTATAGATGTTTGCAAGAGCGGTCAAGGAGGATGTATGGTATGCCGCTATAGCGGTTGGATATCTACTATAGCGGTAACGCTACAGTAGCTGACTGACCGCTGTGGGGCCCATAATTGAACAATGGCATGACTTAATGCCAAATCACTTCTGCAACTAAGAAATTAACCGAGTAGTTATTCCATAAAAACTAGGTCTAATCAGTAACACAACATAATTACACGCTTAGATACCAATTGGAATCATTTAGATACCAATTGAACCCACCGAGATACCAATTTGACCGAAGTAGCATGAATAGAATGAAGGAAGGGAATTTTTCCAAAATGCCCTATAGCTTACAGTGGATAGGCACAGGCGTCTATGTACCATTCCACGAGACTCTACTAGACATTGCTCTTGTACTTGTGAGACCAGTAACCTAGGCTCTGATACCAATTTGTCACGACCCATTTTAGGATCGTGTGGCCACCTACTATTCCCACCTCAGTAGGCAAACCCTTAACCCAAAACAAGAATCATTTGCAAGCAAAAAATGAGGTTCATTAATCTCCAATTATAACATAATCAAAATGCAGAAGTAAAGCCATTATATATAGACAAAATAGAGGAAATGTTTACAAACAATTTAAGAAATACGATTCTTTCCCATGACCTGGTCTAGACTAGTACAAGAGAGACTAAGATCGAAGACTAATTACAGAAATGAATATAAAGACTCAACCTCCCTCTATGAATGAGAATGATGGAGGCCTTCAAGAAGGGCGCCGTCCATCTTCTGGAAAACTCCAATCAATCAATATCCTGAAAAACTCTACACCCCAAAAGGGATATAGCAAGAGTAGTATTAGTACAACACTAGTACAAGTAATTATCATAGGCCGAAAATGATTAGAACAACATAATAGTAAAAGAATTCAAACACAAGCATGGTAGGCGAAACCAAGTCAACATACACATCACCTACCACTCGCCTCAACAAATATAAGGATCTTATTTCCATTAACTCTTTCTTATGGGTTCATTTGCTTGACTACATTACCACTCACCTTATAGTTTATATAACATAAAATAGGCAACAATGCTCAAGAATCACTAGTCAACTATCATTACAAAATTCACTCCTGTTTTTAGGGAAAGTTCTCTCGTCGTTCTAGTATTCATTACTCACCCAACCTAGCAAATCATACACTTCCATATTAAGGTCACCTAGCACCAAGCTTTCCCAATCCAAGATCACAACCTATAATTATAGCAACTAATCCCAACTACGGCTAATCTGAATTAGTACATCGCAATTATATCAAAACAAGTCATCACTTATGTTATAGCATCTAAACCCAACTGTGCCAAGTCTCAATATAATCATTCTGAACTAGCATATCACAACATAATAACAACATGTCACCGGAATCAAAGGTACAATGCAATGCAATAATGTATGTATGATGATCGCAATGCATATGGACCGTACACATATACTCCGACAATGGAACATCACATCTCGGCAGCACAAGTCATGGGGGACCTGCGAAGTCCATTTCCAACTCTCACGATCTCGATAAAAACCTCGAGCATCGGACACATGAGTTAATAATTACTAGTTATTAATCTAATTCTTGCAATAATTAAGCCATCCTTGAGTTAATAATTACTCTAGTTCAACATTACCACTCTTACCCAAAGGTCTCACAAGAATTTGAGAAAGAACCCTCATTTAATGCTTTACCATAATCATAAATAGTGTAAGAAGAAAGAGGGAATTAAAGAAAGATGAAAATGAGGGATTTAAAGAGGTTACATTTTCAACATTTAAGCCTCATGAAGCTGAAATTACTCTCTGTGGCGGCTGGACATTAGGGTTGGAGCAAATGGGGTCAAAATCTTGAAATGAGTTTTTAAATAGGGTATAACTGCTCGTCAACCGCTCTGGCGGTCTGGCAGCGGAAATAGCATTGCTCGGGTGGTCCTTTAGAAATTACACAGCGAAGCGGAGCACACTACCGCTGTTGCACAAACGTTGGGGTGGCAATGCTGAAGCTATAACATCCTCACTGGGCCCAGTGGCCCAAATCCATCATTTTACACACAATTCACACCACTGGTCCGTTCAAGTTAGCATTTTTTTAGAGCGTAATGATTCGAAGGTGTTTTAAGGGATCAAGGTTGCTAATTTCCGGGTAATTAGGGTAACGATGAAACGGGTCGTTACATTTTTCTAACATGTCTATAAAATTGATAAATGACATATTTTGAATAGGTCATCCACGATCTAATTCTATTCTAGTGTTAGACCTTGCAGTTTTATACGTTGAGATTTGTCGTATGTTAGTTGCCATAGTCTTGGACATCGGGGCTGTCTCTGAGGTTATATGAGGTTGGACATACCTATCTTAATTTTTTATAAGGGTTTAATTCAATGTTTGGTTAGTTATGGAAGGATTAATGAATAAGTTAATTGAAGAGAATATGTTTCGACAAGTTTCGTATTGAAATTGTTCTATGCGGACCGTATTTTTGGTTTCTGAAATTATTCTATACAGAACATATTTTTGGGATACATATCGTATCTTGAAATACTGGCTATATTAAGGATTTAAAATTTTAATAGAGAAGGCATATTTTGGATTGAGAAATACGGACCATTATTCGTATTATACAACCAGTATATACGCATTGTATCTCTATGGCAGTGATTTTTTCTATTTTTATATATTATGAGCTCCCTCATTCTTAAGTCATTTTAACCCAAACCAAGGTTCATAAAAGCTCTAAAAATCTGTCCTATCATATCCAATCACTCGCCCAAGCATAAATCAAAGATTAAAGTGAGAATCAAGTGCCTAGGGTTTTCAAAGTCTTATTGAAGCTTGACTCTTCTTCTTGTAAAAGCTTTGGAGGATACTTCAAGGTGAAGTGATCTTGGAATTGAAGTGTTATTGAGTTCTTGAGGTAAGATTTCATCTTATTCCTATGTTTATGAGTTTATGTGATAGTTATGCTGAGGTTTGAGAGAAAGAAATTGGAGGAAAGGTTCAAACATGAACTTGATTTTATTTTGAGTTATAATTTAACTTAAGCCATGATTGTTAGTGTGTTTTGAGAAAAATATTGTCATTGGGATAATAGTTAATGTTGGGAATATGTTGAGGTTGTTATACTGGGTGTATTTGGAAGAAGGAAATGTTGTATACAAGCGTATATCCGACTGCTCAATTGTATATCTTTGAATGTTGTGGCTATGAGTTCAAAGAAGATCATATGAGCTTGTTATGTTAATTGTTGGTTGTAGACTTTAAGGTGATGATTAAGAAATAGGGGAAATGTTATCCGTTTCACTTTAGAATCAAGTTATCATTGATATACGTGATATACTAGTGCCATCTAAGTTGTATATGTATTCCTTTGTTATAGGATTGGCACTTTAGTTATGATAAGCTTGTTGTTGCATTTGTTAGACGACTTGAGGTATGTTAAAGATAATTTTCCTTATTTTTGGCATGATCGTTATTAAAGGAATGTAAACGTAATGCTACTTCATAATGAATTCAATTCTTATTAGCTAGGGATGTTCCATGTTGATTCATGATCTAGAATGTTATTCTCAGTAGGTTTTTCTTCAGATTAAGTACGATTCATAGAGTCACTTATTGATGAAAATTCTATCTCATAATAATATTCGGAGGTGTAACGAATTTTCGTCACTCCGACAGACTCAGGATGCACTCTTATCACATTCTTGCATTGTATTTCACACACACACACAACACACACACACACACACACACACTATATATATATATATATATATATGTATGTATGGGGTATGGGGAAGGTGATGATGTTATATACGCACTACCATCTGATCAGCTAGTCACATGATGATGATGCCCACGGAGGCCGATATTGTCACTACCCAACCGGAGGGCCATGACGGGCACCCAGAGCTAACCTACTGAGCACCAGAAGACATACATGCATCTCATCATATAATCATACCTGAGTGGTCCATCATTCTAACTTATAAATATCATCAACTGTGAGGGATACCAGCCCAAAATATATACATATACGTCATCAAGATGAGCCCAAGTATACAAGTCGACGAGGCTATCAAAATAGTAATATAACAGAGTTTAGACCGAGAAGGTCAACGAACATCTAACTATGCATTTCTGTCTACGAGCCTCTACTGGAATGCATAACATAATAAGGATGGGATAGGACCCTGCCATACCCATGCAAATGCATATGCAACCATGCTGACTCACTGAGCAACTTCGGAGCAAGTGGAGTGTCACAACACCGTCTGCTGAGCTGATATTCTACTGGGAGAGCCGTCAACCTGTATATCAAGACCTACGGGCATGAAATGCAGTGCCAGTGCCCCCAGAAAGGGACATCAGTACGGACAATGTACTAAGTATGTAAGGCATGAAAACAACATAATAGAGACATGAGAGTAACATGAAACATGAGAGAGAGTAAAGTTGTACATCTGAACTACTTTTGAGGACTAATTATATGCATATATACTGTGCAATTGAACTACCTCTGAGGGATAATGATATTCATAAATACTGTGCATCTGACCTGCCTTTGAGGGCTAATGATATGTATAAATCTATATATACATGCATGAGGTCATACATATATATATGCGTATACAATGCCTGACATGCCACTATGGGCATCCCATCGTATCATATCGACCTCTGTGGGTATCATCATCATCATCATCGTACCATCATATGACCAACTGATCAGGTGGTAGTGCATATATAACACTGTCACCTTCCCCATACCCCATACATACACACACACACACATACAAGAGGGAATATATATATATATATATATATATACACACACACACACATAATATATGCACATATAGCGCTTGAGGGGTCTCAGGTCTGTATATGCATATGTGTATATATTTAAATGCAATCCAATGCAAGACATGATAAGAGTAAAAATAGCTTTAGAGATCATACTGAATTTGAGGGAAGACTTTCTGAAGATACATTATGGAACATGAATCAAGGGATCATCCCTAACTCTAAGAATAGAACCATTATGGATTAACGTTGCGCATATGTTTTGTTCATAAGGATCATCCCAAATAGAAGGAAAGGGACAGCCTTAACATACCTTGTCATCTACTTAACCGCTAAATAGCTATCCTCCCAAGCTTGCAATCTACATTCAAGATGATTCACACTAAGTTTAAGTCATTGAAACGCTTATAGGATCAAACTAAACTATTTTGTGAGCTAACAAAATTTAGGCAGCACTTCCCCTATATCATCTACTTCCTCCAAATTCCAAAACAACTCCCAAACATCATTAGCAACCTCAACAATACCATAGCCAAGATATTAATTTCATATTAGACTCAAATCCATCCAAAACTGCCTTTCAAATTCAATCTATAGTTAAAACTACAACACAACACTTTATGACCTTTTCTCCATAACTCCTTTCACTTATAAGACTTTTTTAACATTCAAATCAACTCAACATAAGAAACAAGATGAAGAAAATACCTTATACTTGAAGAAATTCAAGTTACATAACTTTCTTCAAGGCCAAACTCTCTACAACTCTAGGTAAAGCCAAGAACAATCACTTTCTAGGAATTAGTTAAGGATTTAGTGCTAGATCTTCTCTTGTGATGGCTTGGGATGGTTTGGGGGTGTTTGAGAGATCTTTTAGGGTCATTAGGGATCTATTTTAAAAGTTCGGGCAAAGTAAGGCCTAAAAGTACAGGCCGTACTTCAAAGTCTGTCCAATACTTTCCAGCCCGTACTTGGAAGATAAAAGTTTTCAACTTTTCGTAAATTTTGGATAAAGTACATCCAAAATGTACGGGACGTACATTTTTATACGGGCCGTACTTCATCTCGTACTTCTTAGAATTGCGATCTATCAATTACATTGGAAAGAAGACTCGCTGAACTTGAATTTACATATGTCACAACCCAAATCAGCTAAGTCGTGCAGGCACCTACCTTTCCCACCTCGGTAGGTGAACCCTCAACCCCACAATTGTAAAAACAAAAATAATTATTTAAATAAGCAGAAGAAATAAAATCACGTAAGACTGACGATAATAATATAGAAAATATGCGGAAGTAAGGAAAATACACCCCAGAGTCTGGTCTAATCCATACAAGAGCATCTAAATAGAATATACAAGTTTGGAATATCAATAATACATCAAGTATGAATATGTCTCGGAATAGAAAATAAGACATAAATAAAGAATAGTCTTCAAGGCGGCGGACGTCTCGTGCTCACCTTGTAGACTCTAAGAAACCCCCGGAGCGACTATCGGCCACGAGAAACGGAGGTCGATCCCACCTGGAATTCTGCATTCATAAAAGAATATAGCAAGTGCAGGTCAATACAAGCCACAGTACTGGTAAGTATCATAGGTCGACTAAGTTTTGCTAACCTAATCGAGACAATAAAGTAAGATAAATAGGTCAATCAACAAGTATAAGTCAACATAAGCCATAAACCGAGTACACGTCATCACCTAGGTAATAGCATCTAAACCCAAGTGTGCCAAGTCTCAATATATCCAATCCGAATCCAAATAATACAAGTATATCACCAGATCATCACAATAAAGCAATAGTGCAATGCAATAATATATGAAATGTGAATGCAATGTTGTGTACAATGTATTCCAAATGAAAGTATTGACGTCTCGGTAGGACAACCTATGGGGGACCCACGGAGTCCATATACCTCACAGTCCGAAAACAACCTGGATATCGCTACCTCACGATCCCGACACAAACCTCGAGAATTGCTACCGCACAACCTGGAATATCAGTCCTTACGTCACTCTCATCCAACTGAGCCCAACTCATCACAATGTTTCCTCAAGTATCATCAATGTATCAACAGTATATCATAAAGGATGAGAATGCATGCAATGTATGAGTTCAATGTCAATAATCAGATCGATATCACAAGTACCAAGCAAGGGTACGCGAACAATATCATGAAAAGGCTAAATAAGCCATATAGAATACTATCCTCGTATCAAACATCAACAAGTAAGGCACCACAATATCATGAACAAAATATATCAATAGTCTCCGATATCTACTATCACCACACGACATCAAGCCAACAACAATAGAACAATCAAGTCACAATACAACGGGGTGGCTAGCCCCAATCACATAACAGGGCCTAACTTAAGACAATATCTAACCCAACTGCATACCCGAAGGTTTACACGCTTTCTCCGACAATATTATCTAAATATATGCTTCGCTAAACAAAGTCTCACCATAGGGTAAACCGTAACCTACCTAGAAGGCCAAACAACAATAACACCAATAATCACTCCTTAGCCTTTCCTTTCCTTTGTGCCTCGAGATCAAGAAAGTCTCATCAAATCATGTAATTAGAATCAAGGAGAGCATAAAAACAAACCCTACTTCTATCAAGATAAAAATCCTCAACCTATGGAATAGGATTTATGAACTAGAAGGGTGAAATTAGGGATTTAAAGGTCCTGACATGAAATTAAACCTTTAGGTGGTCAATTCCCAACATTAGCAAGCTAGGATAAAAAACAATTCATTCTATTTTGGATTCTACGCAAACCCCCCAAATTTGGGTATAAACCCTAACTTCCAATTCCATAAATTAACCTCTAATTAGGAAGAAATTATGAAATAAAGGATTCTAATCATCAATTCAATGCTTAAAGAAGCTAACCCAACCAACAATTTTTGATTTAGAAGCCTAGAAGGATAATTCATTAAACCCACTTTTAATCTTCCATCACTTAAAGAACTAACAAGATAAAGGGATTCTAAGATGATTAGGGGTAATGAAATAGCAAAGAGATTAGAAGGACTTACCACCAAGAATCTTCTCCAAGAATATTCTAGAATTGCTCCCAAAAGCTCAAATTTCGGAATAGTAATAAATGAGAGACTTAGGGCATTTAACACTTCATTTAATGAACTAACTGTCACAACCCCAAATCGGAGGGCCGCAACTAACACCCAAGATCCTACTCGGCTCAGTGCCATACTACCATTCTATTCATAAGTCACACCTTTTTGTGAACCTTTAAATTGTGAAATGATGTTTCCGTCAAGTAAAACATGAAAGCTTTTTAATAGAACGCTTTCATCATGTCAGGGACTTCTCCCTTATCATTTAGTCAAAGAAAGCCTTTAGTCACAATAAAATCTTTAAATCAATGAATATGAACACATCGACCTATGTGGCCGCCTTATACAACTGTCGACATCTCGACGCACTATCCACAGGACACAATCTCCAAAGTCTCCAACATGAACCAGGATACCATAACATAGGTCGGGATAGGGCCCAGAGCCACCCATAATGCATATGACACCTATATATACATATGCACTCCGAATAGAAATGGAGTTCACCAAACCAGCTGATAGCCCGGGAACATCCTATAGCGAGTGTCCTTTATTCATCTGTTCGTACCTATATGGCATGAAACACAGTGCCCCCAGGCAAAGGAACGTCAGTACTAATAATGTACCGAATATGTAAGGAGGAAATGAAACAACATATCAAGACTAAAGGATAAGAAGACTGTAGGAGTCAACTTGTAATTGTGACTGTTGCTAAGGACCATGAATATGCATAATGTACTTTTGAAAACATACATGTATGTATATGAACCTTCACCCATTCGCTCCTTCGAGCTTCACCCCATCGGGTATCATATCATATAGGCCCCTTCGTGCATCACAATCATCATATACCAGCTGGTCAGGTGGTTTGCGTATATAACGCCATAGCCCTTCCCATGCCCCATAATATCATGATGCATAAGTATATAAATATGTATATATGTATAATGCATGATAAAGCTTATAAAACTTGGAACTCCCTTGGGAGTGACTCTCTAGACGTCATAATCATATGCCCCCTTCGGGACTTGGAATTAATCAAGAAATGTATGGAAATGAGAAACCTCATATATGCCCCTTCGGGACATTGGACTTAAGAGATAATATTCTTGGAAGGTCAATCATAAGAATGTCAAAGAGTAAATTTCTCTAACGTTCTAAGAGTAGAATCATTATGGAGAAACATTCATTTACGTTTTGTTCTATCATGGATCATGCTAAAATGAAAGAAAGGGTAACCTTAACATACCTTGTTGATCTTCTAATACTTAATGCTTATCCTTCCAAGCTCGTAAATATACATTTAAGAGAATTCATACTACTGTTTGGCTTATCGTTATATGCTTATCTTAAGCCTTCAAATTAAACACCTTCAGAATCTCCCAAAATTCAGGCAGCATCTCCCCTGTTTATATCCCTAGCCCGAAATCACAATACCAACAACCAACACAACAACAACAACAACACTAACACCAACAACATCATCATCAATACCAAAATATTCCATAAAACATGCCAAACGATGTTTATCAACATACAATAACTATATACACTTCTTTTCTTCCCAATCAAGGAGCATAATCTTATTTCCACACCAACAACATTAGATACCATCCATATACATGGAAATTAGCCCAAAACATGTTATAACATGTTCAAAACAGTCTATAAACTCAACAACTCCAACATAACACTTTAAGACCTTTCCTCGATGACTATTTTTCCTTTTAAGACTTGCTAAACCTTCAAATCAACTTAACATAAGAGATAGGATGAAGAACATACCTTATACTTGAAGTGATTTATAAACACCAACTTTCTTCAAGACCAAACTCACCACAACATCAAGTGGAAGCAAGAACAATCACTTTTCATGAACTAATTTGATGTAATCTTGTTGGATTCTTGATTGAAGGGGCTATAAGTGTTTAAGAGAAGTGTATGGATGTGTCTAGAACTCCCAAGAAGTGTAAATGATGAAAAAGAAAGTGGAATAATAATGTATTTATACCCCTGAGAGTCGTTTCCACCGATTTACGAGGTGGAGCTTGCGGGGAGCCATTTGGCAGCTTGGAGGCTTATCTTGAAATGCCCATAACTCCCTACTCCAATGTCATTTTGACGAAAGGTTTGTTGCGTTGGAAACTAGACTTCCTAAACTTCCATTTAGTCTTTTATTTCACTTCAAAAATCCTCATATAATAGGAGATATACCCCTCTTAATTGACCAAAAATTTCTGTCCAAAATTTTTCCAACTTTTGCCAAATTTTCGGCAAATTTATTTCCTTTGATTTGCTTGGTCCCGGAATCTTCCGAAACTCTCCATACAAGATATTTATCACTAATTATACTTGATAATGGTCATGTCGTTTGGTTCCAAGGTTGTTCTTTCCAGTTACGACTTATGAGATCGTAATTCATCCTTTACTTCATTGTTACGTACTTCTCATGGCTTGTATCTTCCAAAACTTCATGGGACAAATCCGATACTCCATTAATACGGTGTAATACATGGCGTGCTCATGTTCTAAAAATGCGAGGTGTAAAATCCTTTCCCCCTTAGAAACATTTATCCTCGAATGTTGTAGCTTGCAAGCTTACGACGCTATCATTAATTTCTCGACATGGTTTCCTCCTTTAGTTCTTGATCTCCATGCTCTTATACTATAGGCTCATTAGTCTTCTTTCATATTCTCCCAATTCTTTGTCGAACTCATTCATTAGTTCCATATCCTCATGTTCTTATGTACGTACCCAGTGGTCAACTGCTATCTAGCTATCGTCCTGGTACATGTTGCCATTAAGATGGCCTTAACTCATGATTTCTACAGATCCCTTCCGATCTGTGAGCACTTTTAATTGTTGTACTCTTTTTCCTTACTCCTTATTTCTCTACTAGTAAACAAATTCTCTTGTTCAGATATGACACCTTTACTGGGTTGCTTCTTTGGTGTTGTTTTAGATTATCCCTTTTTGTACCAGCCGACCTTGCATACATACCATATCGTCTCCTTTTATATGACTATCATTTACTCTTTTGTCGGTTCTTTAGCCTACCTTGTCACACACTTCCCTTTACTTTTCAATTGACCCCAAGTTGACATATTATTCTCTAACCAATTCTAGATTTTTTCCTATAAACCATTACGTTCATGTTGATCGTAATAAGCCTCCTTCTTTCATTTAATTCATAGTACCCTACCTGTCCTATCGAGTTCTCCCTAAATCTCCTATAGGGCTTGTTTCTGTAAAACCTTAGATGTAAGTCATTCTTGAACCCTCAAACCACTAGTCATCCTCTCCGTATAAATCATCCTTTGGAATTAAGCTAAAACCATTTTAAGATTCCTTTGAAAACAACTCACGACTAACAACTCAACATATCCAACTTATAGTCTTGTTACCACGTATCCTTTTAATCTTCTTCCATAGCGCACACATATTCAAGTAACTTAACTTCGAAATTTTTGGCAGAGTCTCCTCTCTTACTATCACAAACCTACACACAACCCAGAAAACACATCCAATGCCTCACAGAGAAACCATAGAAGTTCATATGATACATAACTCACCCACATAGAATTTACCTCATATACGAATATTGACAAGATAGGAAACATACCTTCCAGATCGATGAACTTCAATTCTTACCACTCATTCCAAAACTTAAGCAATTAACTACTCATCACCAACAAAAATATTCTGGTTAAATTCAAGGATTTCATATATTATAACTTAGAACTATAACACGATCTAGGATAAGAAAGAAGAATAACCACCCTAAATAGCCTGTAGCCTCTTGTTTATAAATGTGACGCGCAACACATCATAAACAAGACACTACTAGACACGACTTTGCAGACAACTCCTAGGATGAACTGCTCTGATATCACTTTTGTCACAACCCCAAACCGGAGGGCCGCGACTGACACTCAAGACCCTACTCGGCTGAGTGCTATACTACCATTCTATTCATAAGTCACACCTTTTTGTGAACCTTTAAATTATGAAATGACTCTTCCATCAAGTAAAACATGAAAGCTTTTTAATAGAAGTCTTTCATCATGTCAGGGACTTCCCTCTTATCATTTAGTCAAAGAAAACCTTTAGTCACAATAAATTCTTTAAATCAACCGCCTTATAACACCGTCGACATCTCGACACACTATCCACAAGACACTATCTACAAATTCTCTAACATGAACCAAGATACCATAACATAGGTGGGGACAGGGCCCAGATGCACCCATAATGTATATGACACCTATATATACATATGCACTCCGAATAGAAATGGAGTTCACCAAACCAGCTGATAGCCCGGGAACATCTTACAGCGAGTGTCCTTTACTCATCTGTCCGCACCTATATGGCATGAAACACAGCGCCCCCAGGCAAAGGGACGTCAGTACGAATAATGCACCGAATATGTAAGACAAAAATGAAACAACATAGCAAGACTCAAGGATAAGAAGAATGTAGGAGTCAAATTGTACTTGTGACTGTTGCTAAGGACCATGAATATGTATAATGTACTTTTGAAAACATACATGTATGTATATGCACCTTTACCCATTCGCTCCTTCGAGCTTCTCCCCTCGGGCACCATATCATATAGGCCCCTTCGAGCATCACAGTCATCATATACCAGTTGATCAACTGTTTTGCATATATAATGTCGTAGCCCTTCCCATGCCCCATAATATCATGATGCATAAGTATATAAATATGCATATATGTATAATGCATGATAAGGTTTATAAAACTAGGAACTCTCTTGGGAGTGACTCTCTAGTCATCATAATCATACACCCCCTTCGGGACTTGGAATTAATCAAGAAATGTATGGAAATGAGAAACCTCGTACATGCCCCTCCGGGACTTTGGACTTAAGAAACAATATGCTTGGAAGTTCAATCATAAGAATGTCAAAGAGTAAATTTCTCTAATGTTCTAAGAGTAGAATCATTATGGAGAAACATTCATTTATGTTTTGTTCTATCATGGATCATGCTAAAATGAAAGAAAGGATAACCTTAACATAACTTGTTGATCATCTAATACTTAATGCTTGTCCTTCCAAGCTCATAAATCTACATTCAAGAGAATTCATACTACTGTTTGGCTTATCATCATATGCTTATCTTAAGCCTTCAAATTAAACCCCTTCAGAATCTCCCAAAATTCAGGCAGTATCTCCCCTGTTTATATCCCTAGCCCGAAATCACAATACCAACAACCAACACAACAACAACAATACTAACACCAGCAACATCATCATCAATGCTAAAATATTCCATAAAACATTCCACACGATGTTTATCAACATACAATAACAATATACACTTCTTTTCTTCCCAATCAAGGAGCATAATCTTATTACCACACAAACAATATTAGATACCATCCATATACATGGAAATTATCCCAACAACACGGCTATAACATGTTCAAAACAGTCCATAAGCTCAATAACTACAACACAACACTTTTATGACCTTTCCTCCAGGACAATTTCCCTTTTAAGACTTGCTAAACCTTCAAATCAACTTAACATCATAGATAGGATGGAGAATATACCTTATACTTGAAGAACTTTAGCCATACCAACTTTTTTCAAGGCCAAACTCACCACAACATCAAGTGCAAGCAAGAACAATCACTTTTCATGAACCAGTTTGGTGTAATCTTGTTGGATCTTTATTTAAAGGGCTATAAATGTTTAAGAGAAGTGTATAAATGTGTCTAGAACTCCCAAGAAGTGTAAATGATGAAAAAAGTGGAATAATAGGGTATTTATACCCCTTGAGAGTCGGTTCCACCGAATTTTCAAATGGGGCCCGCGGGGCGCCATTTGGTAGCTTGGAGGCTTATCTTGAAATGCCCATAACTCTCTACTCCGATGTCGTTTTGATGAAAACTGTTTGTTGCGTTGGAAACTAGACTTCTTGAACTTCAGTTTAGGCTTTTGTTTCACTTCAAAACTCCTGATATACGAGGAGATATACCCCTCTAAAGTTGACCTAAAATTTTTGTCCAAAATTCTGCAAACCTTTTTCAAATTTTCGACAAACTTATTTCCTTCGATTTGCTTGGTCCTGGAATCTTCCGAAACTCTCCATACATGATATTTATCATTAATTATACTTGATAATGGTCATGTCATTTGGTTCCAAGGTTGTCCTTCCCGATTACGACTTACGAGATCGTAATTCATCATTTACTTCATTGTTACGTACTTCTAATGGCTTGTACCTTCCAAAACTTCATTAGACATCTCCGATACTCCATTAATATGGTGAAATACATGGAGTGAGAAGTGTAACCCTAGCTGCCCATCACCCGTTTTCGCAATGAGATTACCCCTCTAGCAGCGCTGTTCCAGCGGTCCCATGACTGCTACAGCGGTCATGCATAAATGGCACAGGCAGCTTCAGCGGTAGGGTGACCGTCATAGCTGTACCGCTTCCACCAAAGCGGGCACCAAACACCAGAATAATTCTCAAGTTTCACAGCTCAATCCGAATTTTTGACTAACTCCCGAGCCCATCTGCTCACAAATCACATACACAGACACACATAAAAACATGCTACAGACGCACTCGTAGCCTCAGAATTTCCTATGGAGGTCTCGTTGATCAAGTCAACCCCCGATACTTCAATTACAATTTTTCAACCTAAGTCCCAAAATGCAGCCGAGTGCATTGAGAACTGAACCAGATACGCATATAAGTTCTAAATGACCATCCGGATCTCTTGAAATTGATGAATTTTCGAAAAAGGTCCGTTTACCCAAAAGTAAACTTTGAGTCAACTCTTTTTCGCTTAAATCCAATTTTTCCTAAAGATTTACCAAAATCAACCCAAAACACCTTGGGAAGCATGTTAACAATCTTCTCAGGTCAAAAGTGAGCTAACCAAGCTCGAGAAAGGGTTAAAGTGCCGAAAATACTATAACAACCAAGCAGATCGTTACATCAGATGCTAATTGAACCATCGCTCGTCCTCGAGAAGGGAAAAGAATGAAGAAATATCTAAATCAGCGAACAATTGGGGATATCAGCTATGTATATTGGACTCAGTCTCCCATGTGGCCTCTTCAACAAGATGATGCTTCCATTGCACTTTTTACAGAAGCAGTCTCCTTGGACCTCAACTTCCGAGCCTGCCTATCCAAAATTGCAATCGGCTCCTCCTCATAGGTCAAATTCTCATCAAGCAATATCGAGTCCCAACGAACAATATAAGCACCATTGGCATGGTACTTTTTTAGCATAGACACATGGAAAACCGGATATACTTCCGCCAAGCCTGGCGGTAAGGACAACTCATAAGCAACATTGCCCACATGGTCAAGAATCTCAAAAGGACCAATATACCTCGGACTCAACTTGCCTCTCTTCCCAAACCTCATAACACTCTTCATGGGTGAAATCTTCAATAGAAACTAGTCACCAATAGCGAACTCTAAATCTCGGACCTTCCGGTCCGCATACATCTTCTGTTGACTCTGAGCTGCTAAAAGCTAGACTGAATCATCCTCACTCTTTCAACAAATCCGTACCTAAGTTCAAACCTCAAAAGCATCAAATCAGCCAATCGGAGTTCTACATCTCCTACCATACAAAGCCTCAAAAGGCGCAATGTCGATACTTGAGTGATAACTGTTGTTGTATTCAAACTCTGCCAAAGGCAAGTGCTGATCCCAATGACCACCAAAATCAATAACGCAAGCTCTCAACATATCCTTGAGCATATGAATGGTCTGCTCGGACTGCCCATCGATCTGGGGTGGAAAGCTGTGCTAAGATCTAATCGGGTGCCCAACTCCTCATGAAAAGCCCTCGAAAAATGGAAAGCGAAGATAGTACCTCGATCAGATACCATAAAAATAGGAACCCCTTGCAATCTCATAATATCCCGTATGTACAGCTTGGCTAACTTCTTCGCGGTATAGGAAATCTGAATAGGAATGAAATGAGTGGACTTAGTCAACTGATCAACTACCACCCAAATTGAATCAAACTTACCCAAGGTCTTTAGGAGACCCACAAAATCTATGGCAATCCTCTCCCACTTCCACTCGAGAATGGGCATCCTCTGAAGTACACCACTGGGTCGCTGGTGCTCATACTTAACTTGCTGACAATTGCCACACTTACCCACGAAATCGGCTATATCCCTCTTGATCCAGCGCCACCAATAGTGCTGCCTTAAATCATGATACATCTTAGTCGCCTTTGGATGAATAGAATACCGAGAGTTATAGGCCTCAGTCAAGATCAACTGAATCAAATCACCAACGAGGGACGCACACACATCTCTTAATCCTCAAGATGTCCTCAGAATCAATCATGGCCTTCTTGGCCTCACCCCTCAGAACTCTATCTTGAATCTTGCTCAACTGAATATCTTCAAATTGATGAGTCTTGATTTGATCTATTAAGAAAGGCCTCACCTCAACACACGCTAAAACTCTGCCTGGGGCTGAAATATCAAGACGAACGAAATTGTTGGCCAAAGTCTGAACCTCTATGGCTAACGAGCATTCGAAAACAATCAATCGAGCTAAACTTTCCATACTCACCACCTTGCGACTCAAGGCATCCGCAACAAATTGGCTTTCCTTGGGTGATATAAAATAGAGATGTCATAGTTCTTTAGGAGCTACATCCATCGATGCTGCCTGGAATTAAGATCTCTTTGGGTAAGCACATGCTGAAGACTACGGTGATCAGTGAAAAACCTCACAATGGACACCATACAAGTAATGCCTCCAAATATTCAAAGCAAAGTCTACGGCCAACAGCTCTAAATCATGAGTAGGGTAATTCTTCTCATGGATCTTCAACTGACAGGAAGGATAGGCTATAACTCTACCCTCCTATATCTACACAGCACGCAAACCAAAATGGGATGCATCATAGTAGACCGCGAAATCCTTACCCTCCGCGGGTAATGCTAGAATCAGGGCTGAAGTCAAAAGAGTCTTTAGCTTTTGAAATATCTACTCACAATCATCGGACCACTGGAAGGAAAGATCCTTCTGAGTCAATATGGTCAAAGACGAAGCAATAGAAGCAAATCCTTCACAAATTGGCGGTATTTGCTAGCCAAACCCATAAAACTATGGATCTTGATCACAGTAGTGGGCCTCGCCCAATCTCTCACAGCCTCAATCTTCTGAGGATCCACCATGATACCATCCTTAGACACAACGTGGCCCATAAACGCCACGAACTCCTACCGAAACTTGCACTTCAAAAACTTAGCAAACAAGCTAATCTTCTTTAACAACCCAAGTACAATGCGAAGATGGCTCTCATGCTTCTCTCTACTCTTGGAGTGCAGCAAGATATCATCAATAAACACAATCATAAAGGAATCAAGGAATGGCCTAAAGATGCCAGTAATCAAAGTCATAAATGCAGTCGGGGCATTGGTAAGCCTAAATGACATCACCATAAACTCATAATGATTATATCTCATCCGAAAGGCTGTCTTCGGAATATCCTCAGCCCTGTTCCTCAACTGGTGGTAGCCTGAACATAAGTCAATCTTCGTTAATACTGAAGCACCCTGAAGCTTGTCATATAAATCATCAATACTAGGCATATGACACTTGTTTCGAATAGTAACCTTGTTCAGCTGGCGATAATCAATGCACATCCTCATGGATCCATATTTCTTCTTCATAAACAACACAGGAGCACCCCAAGGGGAGACACTCGATCTAATAAACCACTTGCTCAATAAGTCCTGCAACTACTCCTTAAGCTCTCTCAACTCAGCCAGTGCCATTTGATATGGCGGAATAGAAATAGGGCGAGTGCCCAGTTCCAAATCAATCTAGAAGTCAATGTCGCGATCAGGTGGCATACTCGGCAAATCGGTCGGGAATACCTCCGTGAACTCGCTCATAATAGGAATGGACTCAAGGGGTGGAGATACAACAGTAGTGTCACGCACATGATCCAGATAGACTAAACACCCCTTGTTGACTATTTTCTTCGCCTGACGGAAGAAAATGATTTTCTTCAGAGCGGGGCTAGGAGTACCTCTCCACTCATGTCTAGGAATGCCTGATATGGCCAACGTGACTATCTTAGCATGACAGTCCAAGATTGCATGGTAAGGAAAAAGCTAGGTCATTCCCAAGATAATATCAAAGTCCACCATATCAAAAATCATCAAATCTACCCAAGTGTCATACCCCATAAAAGTAACCAAACATGACCGATAAACTCGATCAACCACAATAGAATCTCCAACCGGAGTCGACACATGAACAGGTATATCTATGCTATCACAAGGCAAATCCCAATCAATGACGTGATATGCAGACACATATAAATAAGTGAATCCAGGATCAAATAACACGAAGTTGCTCTATGTCAGACAAAAAAAGTACCTCAGATAACAACATATGAGGCCTCTGCCTCGAGTTTATTAGGGAATGAGTAACACTAGGCCCCATTATATCCAGACTGCGATCTAGCTCTAAAACACTGGGACCCACCTCTACCAACCTGGGATCCATCGCTAAAAACCTGAGAACCACTGCGGCCTATCTGAGCACCACCCCTCTGAGAAGCTCCTCCTCGACCACCTACCGATGTCAGAGTCCTCTGAGACTGATAATCCAGCCTGGCTCGGGGACATCTCCTAGAAATATGACCAAGCTCTCCACATACAAAACAACCCTAAGGACGAGGAGAATGATAAACTGAAGCTGAGGACCCCGCTGAAACAACCCCGTCTACTGGTCGAGAAAACGAGCTTTCAGGAGCTTTCTACCTGGGTGGCTCATTGGAGGAAGCCTGCAAGGCTGAGTGCACAGGGCGGCCGAAATATGGCTGATATGGCCTAGAAAACTGACCGGCGCCCCACAAACTAGAACCATCTTAACTCCCAATCTGACACTGCCTCTTCTCACCACCCCCTCCAAATGTACGAGCCTTAGCGACCTCAACCAAGGAAGCATGCTCAACGATAGACTGGAAAGAAGCCCCTATAGCTTCTATCTGAAGGTAAGGAATATGAAGAGAACCGACTAGCCCACCAACAAAACGCCTAATCCTATCATGCTCAGTAGAGATCAAGGGAGTGGAATAACGGGCCAGATACAGATAGCGGGTCACATAGGCCTCCACAGACACAACCCTCTGCTGAAGATGTAGAAACTCATCCCTATGCGCCTCCCTTAAAGCCCGGGGCACATACTTATCAAGGAAGGCCCAGTAGAACTCTCAGGTCTGCAAGCAATAAAATACCTCCACCAAGTCTTCGCGTAGCCGCAAAACTGGTAGGATACATAGTAAATTCCATGGGACTCTACGATCCCCATCCTATGTAGAAACTCATGCATATCTAAGATGAACTCATAAGAATCCTCTACAGAAGTACCCGAAAACCTCGATGGATCCAACTTCCTAAATGTCCCACTAAGATCTTGCTTAGTTAAGGTTATAATAGGGCTCGCCACGAGTTTATGATCATCCCCTGAGGTTGGCACTGCATCAATACGGAGAGCCATAACTGCAGCAAGGTGTGTCATCCGAGTAGGTCTCTGTGCCCAACTCTAGTCTGCGAACCTCCGCCCGGAGTAGTAACACCAGCGACAGCCTACTGGGCATCTAGATGGAGTAGAACATGGGCCATAGTATCATGCATAGTCTGATCAAAAGTAATCTCAGGCTGTGCCTATGCTGGTGCCACATTATCCTCGGCGGCCTAGTCTCGAACCTACTGATCTTCTGGATTTGGAGACGGAGATCTCTCACACCGTTGTCCTATCGCAGGAGCCCTGCTCTTAGTTGGGGCAGCCCTGCGGCCTCTATCTCTGTTGCCCCCTCTGGCTGTCGCTTGCCATCTGGTGCCAGCGGGCTCCGGCACCTGATCTCGGGCTATAGTTGCTCGAGTCCTCAGTGAGAGAAGAGATAACAGTCAGATACCAATTTGATTATTCCAGGTACCAATTAGAATAAAGTAGCACGAAAGAATGAAAGAAAGTGATATTTCTTAAATATCCTATAGCCTCTCGCAGATAAGTATGGAGCTCATCATATCGATCTATGAGACTCTACTAGACATGCTCTTACATTATAGACTGGTAACCTAAGGCTCTGATACCAACTTGTCACGATCCAAATAAGCTAAGTCGCACAGACACCTACCTTTTCCACCTAGGGAGGTGAACTCTCAACCCAACATGAGTAAAAACACAAATAATTAATTAAATAAGCAGAAGAAATAAAATCACGTAAGTCTGGTGATAATAATATAGAAAATATGTGGAAGTAAGGAAAATACACCCCAGAGTCTGGTCTAATCCATACAAGAGCATCTAACTAGAAAAATACAAGTCTGGAATATAAATAATACATCAAGTCTATATATGTCTCGAAATAGAAAATAAGACATAAATAAAGAAGAGTCTTCAAGACAGCGGACGTCTCATGCTTATCCTATATACTCTAAGCAACTCTCAGAGTGACTATCAGCCACGAGAAACAGAGGTCGATCCCACCTAAAATTCTGCATTCATAAAAGAATGCAGCAAGTGCAGGTCAGTACAAAACCATAGTACTAGTAGGTATCATAGACCGACTAAGTTTAGCTAACATAATCCAGACAATAAAATAAGATAAATAGGTAAATCAACAAAGTATAAGTCAACATAAGCCAGAAATCGAGTACACATCATCACCTAGGTAATAGCATCTAAACCCAAGTGTGCCAAGTCTTAATATATCCAATCCGAATCCAAATAACACAAATATATCACCAGATCATCACAATAAAGCCATAGTGCAATGTAATGCAATAATTTATGAAATGTGAATGCAATGCAATGCTGTGTACACATGTACTCTGAATGAAAGTATTGACGTCTCGGTAGCATAACCCATGGGGGACCCGTGGAGTCCATATACCTTAAGGTCCGGCAATAACTTGGATACCGCTACCTCACGATCCTTGCATAAACCTCCAAAATTGCTACCACATAACCTCAATTTCGGGACAACTATTGAATATCGATCCTCTCGTCACTCTCATCCAACAGAGCCCAACTCATCATATTCTTTCCTCAAGTATAATCAATGTATCAACTGTATATCATAAAGTATGAGAATGCGTGCAATGTCTAAAGTATGAGAATGCGTGCAATGTCTGAGTTTAATTTCAATAATCAGATCAATATCACAAGTACCAAGAAAGGGTATGCCAACAATATCATGAAAAGGTTATATTCCTACTTAATATAAGAGGGAACGAAAAAAAATTTGTAGTCCTCACAGGGTTACATTTGTAATTTCACTTTTTATTTCCTCCAATGGATGTATTGCAGCTGTTGTCCTTTGCTGATGATTCACCAAAAATAATGTCGGTCTCAACATTCTCCCGACCTTCTTAAACCCTCCATGGATTTCGATTTGTTTACTACCAGCGTCTTCCACAGTTTCAAGCCAGGTAAAATCTTTCTGTTCCACCTTTTTAATGTCTTCTAATCAATTAAAGGGTTTTAGCTTCTGATTCTATTTTATTTTTGGTCCTTTCTGTTGAGATTCTCCATATATGGGGAATATAATTAATGTTTCCAGACAATAGGATCGAAATTAACCTTAGAGAGTAGACAAACCCCCATCATAATCTGAAACAGAGGTGTTTTCTTGTACCTCTGGTATGATTTTAATTTGTTTCTTCAATTTTACTTACGATCTATGAACTCTAATTACTGTTTGTATTTTGTTTTTTGGCCATCTGTTATGTGTTTGTGTTTTCCAAAATGTTTTAATGTTAGATTTGGTGTTTCTTTCGCTTGCGAATTAGAGAGTGTTTCTTGATATCTGATGGGTATACGCAGTGTTTAAGCAAGAACTAGATAATTATTATGGAAACTATATTTTTTGGAGGATGAGGTTTGTTCGGTAGCAAGCGGTTTGGTTATTTGTTATATACATCTCTCCTTACCCTTGAATTGTTAAAAATTGTTTCATCTTATTTGTTTTTTATTTTAAAGAAGTTTAACTGAGCATGGATATTAAGAAATATAATTTATGTTAGTCATAATTACATTTCATATAAGTATAGTCCTTATTAATAATATTTCCTTTAGTGGTGTTTTTACCGCTCCGTATTTTGTCTCTTGGGGCATAAAAACCAGCATTGTTTGGTGTCTCATTTAGTAAAGATTACAACTTTAAGGGAAAATCAAGAGTTTTGAGGAATTGAGTTTGAGTGAAGAGGTTATGGAGGCTTTAGGTGAAATGGGTATTTCTGAACCAAGTGAGATTCATTGTATTAGGATACCTACTGTTATTGAAGGGAAAAGTGTGGTTTCGGGTTCACGTACAGGTTCCACAAAGTCTAGGTTCGAGTGAAGAGGTTATAGAGGCTTTACGCACATTTGTTGTTTGATTATGGATAATTGGGTTTGAGTGAAGAGGTTATGGAGGCATTAGGTGAAATGGGTACTACTGGATATACCTGCTGTCATTGAAGGGAAAAGTGTTGTTTTGTGTTCACATACGGGTGGTAGTACTCTCTACGAACTGTTTCAAAGTAGAAAATGATCTTAAGTGTATAAGTTACCATCAGTGCAGCAGAGATGAGGCAGAGCACGACGTTTACGTCCATGATTGTGTTGCCGAATTTGGGCGAGGCAGAAGTGGCCAAGGCTTTCCACATTATAGCTTGGCTGCTAATGCGAAGAATAATACCAAACGATGAAATAGGGTAACGGAGTAGAAATGGCCATGTCTTGTTCTCTGGAAGAACACTTTCCGTAGAGGTCTATAGAGGAAAAATGCAATACCAACTCACTATCTTGATTCACTATAGAAATGAAAAGATGCAACAAGAAATAAAGTTTACAATGTGAAATCAATTCCAATTTAGGCACGTAACTTCTTTGTATTAACACCCTTGAGGCTTACTCTTTAATTACGTGTTCTTATTTTAGATAAACATATTTGTTCATATTTTAGATAAACAAACATACCAAAAAATAGAGTCACAAATAAGAAAATCAATTGGCATGTGGTCAGATGGTAATCAGGCATGAGATGGAAGGGAACAAATCTGTTGTAGGCTTAACATAGTCAAAATCTTAAGGATGTGTATTTGGCTATTAGAGCACATAGCTCATAAGGAAAATAATATTTTCTTGCATAGGAGTATTTCCTACTCTTAATGCAGTGTTGACTTCCTTTCATCTCTTTGCTGGTTTGTCCTTTCCCTATGCAGTAGTCAGGCTATGGCGAAATATAATCAGCTTTGACTGGATCTTTGTTTTCTGCATTGCCTTGTATAATACATTAGCATTATTTAGCTACAAAATTACTTAAATACATGTCCAATATTAGGTTCGGGTCCTGGATATCGGCTAGATTGTTAACCAAGTAAATTTATTCCATAACTATAGAGTGGAGAATCAATTGGAGCATAGCTGAAGAACCTTTACATTGGATTCCGGCTTAAGAGATCAAATAGGTATTACGTCACCAATTTTTTTTTTAAATCTTTTTTCTCTATATTTGAAATGACTGAAAGTACGATGAACTTTTTAAATACTTTGATGATCAGATGGTAACAGATCAAAAAGATAATCTTTTAATTCAACACAGTGAATCAACATTAGTAAATAAAGGCAGAAAAAACATACCCTAAGCTTGTCAAGTTCTGGCCCTTCCAAGGCATCAAAATATCGGTCCACGGGAATATTAATAGGAGTATTAGCTTCCCGTTCAGTATTGGGTTGAGAGATGGACTTTTCTTCTGTTTCGTAATGTTTATTCCCACGCAAATTCGAGAATTGCCTCTCAAGCCTCTACCAAAAAATATTTTGAAACTGGGCTGCCTAGGAAGTTTGTCGTTTGCTGTAGAGCTTGCTAATCCTGGGCTGCCTAGGAAGTTTGCCGTTTGCAGTAGCTGCAGCTAAAGATGCAGCAGTAGTAGTAGTAATAGCTCTTGGCATAGGCTGAGAATAAATTTTTTTTGCATATGATCTGTTGATGTAACAGCAAACTCAGGAGTATCTATAGTCTCATTGTTATCAGTGAAGCCAACTTTTTTTGGAGTTGGTGGTATGCTAATTGAAATTGCAAGCTGAAACATTCACTTGATTTGTACATTATTGGTTTTTTTAGGTTTATTTAATGTTTGTACTCACATTGGTTTAAGTGTACTAGCTTAGCTTTTGCCTATTATTCAAGTGAAGCATTCATTTGATGGTTATGTCAAGTTTAATCAGCGACCCCATTTGGTTCAGGGAAAAACCATGAATAATCCTAGGTAATTAGCAACCCCGTTTGGTTGAGGGAAAACCATGAATAATCCTTGGTAATTACCAACTCCGTTTGGTTCCTTCAATATAATCCCGATAATTAAATTTAACTGGGATTTTTAATTTAAATATCTCGAATTATTCAATGATCTGATACATGAAGTTATAATTATGGCTTTATTTTTTAGTATGAATTCAGTGATCCAAGTATATTCTAGACAGGTTTAAAAAATAAAATTAGATTATTTTTGGGAATTTCTGTTAAGATAGAAGTATATTTGCCTTTGTACTTGAAAAATAGACAAACAATCATCCTCTGGTTTATGTTTGTAGATTTGCCTAAATGACTACTAAATTAACTTCATTTTATTTTTCAAGGACTATAATCATTTCTCGCTATTGGATGCACAAAAAAAAGGTGTTCCAGATAAAGAGTCAGCATTGTACATGTAAGCTTTTAATTTAACAATGATTTGCTCTTCTTTACGCCGAGTAAATGTTCACGTTGATGACAGATTTATATACCCTGTATGTGCATATATTATGATGTATCTACTATTCTTCTTTCTATCATGCCACTTACATTTATACTTGCGTGCTCTTTATGCTTACAGGACAAAATTCACTATATCGCATAAAGATTTGAGGATAAGTTTGAAAATTTTCTTTTCTGAAAGAAAAGTAGTTTGAACAATATCTGTTGGAACAATAGAGTTTGGTTTTTATGGAACGTGAAAAATAAAATAAGCACTTTGCCTCAGTTACAAACAGAAACATCAAACGACGTGAAAGATACAATAACATGACAGTTGAAGTCATCTTCTGCGAACAGTTAAACTAATTAAGGTTGGTTTTAGAAGGTCATCTGATAGCTAACAGCTACAACTTAAACATTACTCATTCAAAACTGCTGATCAAATCAGATATCAAGTTACTGGAGTTTCTTAGTACATCATGGGCATAAATAAGAGGTTCCAGATCAGAATTTTTATAGGTATTTGAGTGTAGAAAATGGTGGCTCGATAGGCACTAACAATTGCAAAATATCTGTTTATTGGCCTGTTACCCTACCACCATTTGTTTGTGAGAAATATCTCCCCTTTTACCTCCCTATTGGATTCTTGTGCAGACCAATGAGGTACATATATATGCTTCTGTGCTCTATTCCTCACTTTAGATGAATGATGCAGTAGAAATACTTCTCACTAATAGGAAAATGTCAAGCACAAATATGACTATATTATAATCAATAGCTAATTTTAATAGTGATCTATTATATAAGGTAAAATGCTGATAAATTTTTACTGAATTGTGTCTTGTTAGTCTACTATCTTTTTTCTTGTAGTGGTATCTGCATTCCGATTATTTCTCTCCCATTTGTCCCTTTATCCCCTTTTTGGATTCTTACATTTTACATGTATGGATGACTATATATGGTGAAAATAAAGAATCCATCTTTTTGCTCACACTTTACAAAAAAGATCAAAAGGGTCGAAGTAAAGATTGGGGGTTCTAACTTTGTTGTGTATATGGTTTTGAGATGAATAGTTTATCTTCTTATTATTACATTTTACATGTATGGATGGCTATGTGTGGTGAAAATAAAGATTGGGGGTTCTAACTTTGTTGTATATATGGTTTTGAGACAAACGGTTTTGTTTGTGGGAAATTCCAAACATATCACACAAACTAAGACGGACGAAGTATTGTAGATTAATATTCACCTTATCAAATGTTGATCTAGGATATTACATCATAGCAGTGTGTGTCTATGTATTACATGTCCATGCCAAAGATAGTGAGTTCAGTCACACCTGTGCTTTAGTCCATGTACCTTAACCTTGTTTCTACACTAGCTTAGATTTCAACTACAGCAACAGAGAAACAACGGGAACTGTAACGTTAACATTGCATAGAATCAAATTTATAACCTGTGGTTTTGGATAATACGTATTTATAAGGGCAGCTTGGTATCCACTGAACAGGCCATTGAGATTGCTTATATTGGTAAAAACAATATTTTCTATATTGGATAAAAATATCACATGGATTTAACTCAGATACTTTGTTTTCGGAGAGAATTTTACACTATTAATATAAATTTCTCTGTTGCAACTTGCAACATGTTATTTACCTTACATTTTAGATTTTTTGCTCCATGAAACAAGAGAGGTAAATTCTTAGGTGACTAGCTGAATACACCTTTAAATACGCTAAAAGTTGTTGTTCTATAACCCTTTTTATTTCTATTGAAATCTCTAACATGTTTGTTCTATTTTACCTATCTACGTTTGATACTAATCACATATCTCTTATTTCTATTTACAGTTCACTATGACTGTGGCGAGCTTATACATAGGTCTTTTGGTGGCTTGTACATACCAAACTTTTGATGACCCAGACGGTCATGGATCAACAGTTAAAATATACAGGACTATCCGTGCTTATAGCTTTTAGCCTTAGTTTTGTCCACTGTGAAAATCTATAAATCTTGAATACACGATTCATAAGATCCACAAACACCATAGGAGCATTTGTCAACCCGAATGGCATCAACAAATATTCATAGTGGCCATACCGAGTCCTAAAATACTTTTAGGGACATCTTGCTCACTTACCCGTAGTTGGTGATAACTAGACCTTAAATCAATTTTTGAGAACACACTAGCACCCTTCAGTTGGACAAATAAGTCATCGATTCTAGGCAGTGGATATCTATTTTTTATTGTTACCTTGTTCAATTGTCAATAATCAATACAAAGCCTAAGAGTGCCATCATTCTTCTTCACAAATAAAACAGGAGCTCCCCAAGGAGAAACGCTGGGACGAATGAAACCTTTCTCAAGAAGTTCATGCAATTGAATCTTCAACTCTTTTAATTCTGCTAGAGCCATTCTGAAAGGAGCAATAGAAATAAGAGTAGTTCCAGAAACAAGATCTATAGGAAACTCAATCTCCCTTTTTGGAGGCAACCCAGGGAGGTTATTAGGGAAGATATCAGGAAAATCACACACGGTAGGTATGTCCTTAAGATTTGGTCTCTCCAACAGTGTATCTACTATATGAGCAAGATAGGCATCACAACCTTGATGAATCATCTTTCTTGCTAAGACCGTAGAAATAATATTAGAAGTCAATGATCTTTCCCCTTGAACAACTATGTGAGAGTATTCAGGAGCTTTAAAAGTTACACTCTTCAACCTACAATCAAATAGTGCATGATGTCTATGGGGCTAATCCATACCGACAATAACATCATAATCTTGGAAGGGCATTTCAATCAAGTCCGCAGGAAAGACCAAATTTTGAATCATGAAAGGACAATCTCGATAGAATTGATGACAAACAACCTGATGACCCAACAGACTTTTGACAAACACATCGTAGTTAAGTCTCACATATTTCACATTTTTAGGAAAAGCAAGTGATGAGCAAACATTGGAATGTGTAGAATCAGGATAAAAAAAATGTAACAACATATAAGAAAATAAGTGAAATTTAGCAACAACCACGACCGCTCCATCTTGGTCTTCCCTCTTTCTCATGGCTTAAAATCCTGCAGTAGCTCTTGACCTACTAGCTTTATTAACTCCACTTGAACCCACTGCTTGAGTTTTTCTAGATCTTGCACCTTTGTTTCTTTGAGAAAGAGTAGTAATAGGTTTCTGGACTGAGCCCTCAGAATGTGGAGAAGACATAGGATTAGGATTAAAACAATCCTTCACTTTGTGATCAAGGCTTCCACAATTAAAATAAGCACCAGAAGCTTTCCTGCAAGTACCATAGTGATTCTTCCCACATTGAGGATAAGTAAGTATACGAGTCTTTCCATGGCCATGAGTTGAAGTGCTAGCAGAGGAAAAATTTGGTCGACTTTGCTTATGTTAAGCTGACTTGTGAACACTACCAGGCCTAGAATGATCAAACTTCCCCTTTTTGGATGGACCTCCATAGTCTGAATTAGCTTTTCTGGACCTGTTCTCATTTATACTAGCTTCTTCCTTGTCGATTCTTTCCCAAGTAAGAGCAGGTGAAACTAGTTTATCAAAATTCTCATGTTGTAGGACCACCACAGATTTTCTGATGGAGTCATTCAACCCATATTCAAATCTCCAGCATTTATCTTTTTCATCAGAGATAATACTTCCAGCATAACGAGAAAGCCTCTAAAATTTTTGTTGATACTCTGTAAGAGACATACTCCTTTTCTCTAGACCCAAAACTACTTCTTCTTTGCATCACAATAGAAAGGAGGGGCAGATTTGATACATAATGCATCTACAAAGTCATTCCAAGTAAGAACTGGAGTCTTGCTTTATCATTAGGCACAATCATCTACCAACCATAGGCATATTTTGGTAAAAGAGAGACAGCATACTTGAATTTGGCACCATTTGAGCAATCAAATTGATCAAAGATTCTCTCCATGTGCTCAAGCCATTGTTAAGCTTCCGTGGGATCCGTAGTGCCTTCAAAATCAACTCCACCCATTTTCCTCATCTTTTCAAAATTCATTTCATTAGGGTCGTACATTGTTCCATCCAAGTGATGAAAGAACTCAGCCATCTGCTGAAATGGAGGTGTCATAATAGGAGTGGTATGACCTATTGTTCTATGATTATTCCCCACTTCAGATTCACTAGCACGAGGACGATTAATATTAGGAAAACGTTCCTCATCTTCTTGAAAGTGAGGCGGGTCATTGTAATTGGCTTGACTTTCGTATATCTTTAATAGCTCTAATCGAAGAGGAGGTCATAGCTTAATTCCTATAGAAGAGAAGATCACACTGCATTACCGACAAGTAAATGATGCATATGCATAATCCACACTACGAAATATTTTAAATAAGTAGGAAAGTAAATTCTATTAGCCAAACAATCTTCACGAAAGCAGGTATACAAAGAAGTCACAACAAAAATCCTAGAACCACACACATGAGACTCTGATTCCAAAACTTGTAGCAACCCCTTAGGGAGGAAGCTACGAATCAAAATTTATCCATACTAACTAATTTAAATATTCGTCTCGAAAGTATTTTTCCAAAATAGACTAATAACTAAATATAAGGATAAAATTTATTTAACAACATGTTCACGAGTAGAACAAAGTAATAAATACATGCGTATTCGAGCGTACCATAAAATGTTGAATAAACAAATTTAAAACAATGACTTTATCATGTGGTTGCTGAAATAGGCCCATCAGAACAAGTTTCCACATACGACATCTCAACATAGTAGGATCCCTAAAAAATAAAAATAATGTATACAACAACAACAACAACAACAAGCCCCCTAAAAATTAGAAATATCCAATCATAAAAATGGACATCACCTATTTTGAGTTAAATCAACACTTTAGAATTCACCAAACACATAGTAGAGAAATATTTTTCATGCTATAACATCCAAGACTCATACCAAGCATGAAATTCAACTCCCAATCTCAAGTACAAACTAGTTAAGTTCCCAAGTTCAACACAAGTACTGAATTTAAATATTACAAGACTTGGGCATCGACACTCCCAAAATAGTCAAGTCAATCATCAAAACCAAATTACAAAATATCAGCATCATGACCCGACTTTCATTCAAAAGTGCATATCCAAGTGTATCACATAGATCACGTACAAGTCCCCAAAGGTATACAAAATAAACATGCTCATGCAAATGTGATTTTCATCTAAGCACCCAAAGAGTCTACTTCAAATGGCCATCCTCAGGTCTCTTTCGGAACATCACCTACGATATTAACAAACTATCACTAGGCATAAAGCTTAGTGGCACATAAACTTAACTAACACTTAATATAAAAAATATAATGTAAGGAGTTCAAGAATAAATTCTAGGAATAAGCTTGTCAAAATCACCATCAAGAACTAAATGAAGGTACAGTCCTTTCAAGAAAATAAGATATCGAATATTAAAATAGTTCAAGATATCAATATTCAAAATATCAAATATCAAGAAGCATTCAAAAGCAAAACCAAGAAAGTTCACCATTTGGTTAATTTCGCCTAACACATACATCATCCAATCACATCAAAGCATAATCGAGTAACAAGAGGGACCGGAGTCCCAAATCAAGTAGGGCCATCACCCAATAATCAAGAGAATCAAGAACCATGATGAAAGTGGCTTCCTCATTCATACTTAAGATGGACCAAGATTTATTATTAAGATGAAATTTGAATCCAAAGTCAAGATGGGACAAGATCCGAATAATCTCAAGAGGCATCCCAATATAAGTAACAAAGTCACTATCACAAGATGAAAAAAGTCCCAACGAGAATGAAATAATGCTCAAGCAATCCGTATATGTGGGCGAGTTAGTTTTTCTTCCAAAAACATTCCACATGATAACAAATGGTATTCAAAGTTTCCGAGTGACTCAAAGTATTCATCATACTCAATAAACATAGCGAAATATGAATTTAACTAGCAACAACTGAATAGGATAGAAAATTAAAGTAAAGACAAGTTTTACCCAAGCTTAAGATATTCAAAATACTTCAACTAAATAAAATGTGAAATTCAAGAATATGTGCAAACCTTGGAGCTTTAGTGCCTCTAAAGCTCAAAGAAAAACACCAAGGAGTTACAAATCCCCAAAGCAACAATCAAGCAATTATATCAATTTCCTTAGCTTTTACAAGCACCTCTTGTACCTTAAATACACAATGGAATACTCACTTAAGGTCTAGGGTTTAACGATATAGAAGCTAAACCATGATGAACAAAAACGGGGCTAAATGGGTCACCATTATTGCAAATTTTTAAGTAGAAAAATTTCTGGACAGCAGCTATGTGCTGCCTTGCAGCCAGTTTTGACATAGTAAACGGAGGAATTAGAATTTTTTTCAAAACACGAAAGTTGTGGGTAATTTTCTTATCTTTTCACGGCATTTTGAATCACCTAATTCGGACTTTTACATAAAAAATTATGATCAAAATACTAACAACTG
Source organism: Lycium barbarum (assembly GCF_019175385.1). Taxonomy (NCBI): domain Eukaryota; kingdom Viridiplantae; phylum Streptophyta; class Magnoliopsida; order Solanales; family Solanaceae; genus Lycium; species Lycium barbarum. The sequence continues at coordinate 150,102 of NC_083348.1, read as the reverse complement.
TCAATTCAAAAACGGGATTTAATTTCCTTACTTCAAGGTTTCAATATCTCTAACAAAAACTTGAATATTTCACCCAAAATATGTGGAATAACAAGCTTACCACAAGATTGATTGAACTTCTTCACAAACCCAAAATCTAGGATTTTCTAAACAAGACTTAGCCCATCTTGACTCTTGGTGGTATCATTCCAAAATATATTCAAAGCATGACAACTAGAAAGATCTTGATGATAATTGGAGAGTAACTTAGGTGGATTGAGACTTTTAATGGAGGGTTAGGACTTATGAGAAGAATAAGTAGAGAGTGGGGGTGAAAGAAATGGTCTTTTTTTTTTTTAGGTTGAAAAGTAGTACCCCTTTTTATCAAATGGGTCCAACTAATGGGCTTCAAGATCCAAATAAAATATGACAAGTCTAAATTATTATTTTTCAAACAAAAACTAAAATTTTAAACTCAAGAAAAAAATAAAAAGTATTTACTACAAGAGCAATATTATTTAAATGTCAATAATAAATTTACGGTGTTACAACTCTCTCCCCCTTAGAAGAAATTTTGTCCTGAAATTTACCTTATACTAGTCTTGAAACAAGTGTGGGTATTTTATTCGTATGTCCTCTTCTTGCTCCCAAGTAATTTCTTTACCAGAATGATTTTCCACGAGACTTTTACTCAAGGGACTTTCTTCTTTCTAAGCTCTTTTACCTCACCTGTCAAGATTTGGATAGGTTATTCTTCATATGTCAAGTCAGGATTGATCTCTATGGATTCAATAGGAAGAACATGAGATGGATCAGACCGACACTTCCTAAGCATAGAAACATAGAACACATTTTGGATTTTGTCTAACTCAGGTGGCAGAGCTAATCTATGTGCAACAGGGCCAACTCATTCAAGTATTTCAAAAGGTCCAATGAATCGAGGACTAAGTTTTCCTTTTTGGCCAAATCTCATAGTCTTCTTCCATGGAGAAACCTTTAGAAATACTTTATCGCCCTTTTGATGTTCAATTTCACACCTCTTGATATCTGCGTATGACTTATGTCTGTCTGAAGCAATTTTTAGCCAGTCCTTGATTATCTTTACCTTGTCTTCAGTCTGTTGCATAACATCAGGACCTAAAAATTTCCTTTCACCAACTTTACTCGAACAAAAAGGAGTTCTACATTTCCTGCCATATAAAAGCTACATAAGGAGGCATACCTATACTTGATTGGTACTATTGTAAGAAAATTCCACTAACACCAAGTGTTTGTCCCAACTACCCTCGAACTCAATAAGACATGCTCGAAGCATATCCTCCAAGATTTGTATGACACTCTTGGATTGGCCGTCTGTTTGTGAATGGAAAGCAGTACTAAAATTCAACCTCATACCTAAAGCTTCTTGCAAGCTAGCCCAAAATTTGGACGTAAAACTAGGGTCTCGGTCAGACACAATAGAAGCAGGAATTCCATGCACCTCACAATCTCATTAATGTACAATACTGCTAAACATTCAAGTGAGTAGTCCACTCTGATTGCCAAGAAGTGAGCACTCTTGGTTAGTCTCTTCACTATAACCCAAATTGCATCATGATTTCTTTGAGTGCGTGGAAGTCCAGAAACAAAGTCCATAGTTATTATTTCCTATTTCCACTCTGGTATCGACAAGGGATGTAGTAAACCAGCTGGGACCTGATGCTCAGCCTTTACTTGTTGACAGACCAAGCATTTGGAAATGAACTCTACAATGTCTTTCTTCATACCATTCCACCAATAATGTTATTTGATGGTTCGGTACATTTTAATACCTCCAGGATGCATTGTAAATGGTGAAGTATGGGCTTCATTTAGAATTTCTTTCCTCAAGTTGTCATCTTTAGGAACACATAATCTACCTTGATAAAATAGTACTCCATCCTCTCGCAATGAAAAATCAAGCTTTTCCCATCTTAAACCTCTTTGACTAATTTCACGAGATGCTCATCTAACTTTTATGCTTCTTTCACTTGCTCAAGTAGAACTAGTTTGGTTTGCAAATTAGCAATAATGGAACCATCAGAATTAAATGCAAGACAAGCATTCATGGCTCTTAATTCAAGAAACAAAAGCAATAGACTTAGAGATAAACTTGCAAAGGATTTGCAACTTAAAGCATCTCCAACCACATTGGCCTTACCCGGAAAATAGTCAACCATACAAAGTCAACCATGCAATCATAATCTTTGACGAGTCCAAGAAACCTACGTTGTCTCAAGTTCAACTCTTTTTGTGTACCTAAGTATTTCAAGCGCTAGTGATCAGTAAATATATGACACTTTTCTCCATACAAGTCATGCCTCCAAATTTTCAAAGCAAATACAATGGCTGCAAGCTTAAGGTCATGAGTAGGATAATTAAACTCATGCGGTTTCATTTTTTGAGAGGCATAAGCAATCACTTTCCCTTCTTTCATAAGAACACAACCCAAACCACGATGAGATGCATCACTACACATCACATACTCTTTCCCTTCAGTTGGTAGAGTAAGTATAGGAGCTTGTGTCAACAAGGATTTGAGTTTTTCAAAGCTGTCTCGGCATTTGTCATCCCACAAGAACTTGACTTCTTTCCTCAAAAGTTTAGTCAAGGTAGAGGCTATAATGAAAAAAGCCTTTGACAAACCTTCTATAGTATCCTGCTAAGCCCAAGAAGCTTTTAATTTCAGTTAGACTTTTAGGCAGTTTCCATTCAACAATAGCTTGGATCTTACTAGGATCTACCTTTACACCTTCAGCTAACACAATATGCCCAAGAAAAGCCACGTCACTAAGCAAAGTTTGAAAATCTTAGCATAGAGCTCCCTCCCCTTCAAAGTTTGCAAGACAATCCGGAGATGTTTATCATGATCTTCCCTATTCTTGGAAAATATCAGAATACCATCTATAAATACCACCACAAATTGATCAAGATAAGTCTTGAATACACGATTCATAAAATCCACAAACACCGTGGGAGCATTTGTCAACCCGAATGGCATCACCAAATATTCATAATGGCCATATCGAGTCCTAAAAGCAATTTTAGGGACATCTTGCTCACTTACAGTAGTTGGTGACAACCAGAACTCAAATCAATTTTTGAGAACACACTACCACCCTTCAGTTGGACAAATTAGTCATCGATCCTAAGAAGCGGATTTTTTTTTATTGTTACCTTGTTCAATTGTCGATAATCAATACAGAGCCTAAGATTGCCATCATTCTTCTTCACAAATAAAACAAGAGCTCCTCAAGGAGAAACGCTGGGACGAATGAAACCTTTCTCAAGAAGTTCATGCAATTGAATCTTTAACTCCTTCAATTCTGCTATAGCCATTCTAAAAGGAGCGATAGAAATAGGAGTAGTTCAAGGAACAAGATCTATGGGAAACTCAATCTCCCTTTTTGGAGGCAACCCAGCGAGGTTATCAGGGAAGACATCAGGAAAATCACACACGGTAGGCATGTCCTTTAGACTTGGTCTCTCCAACAGTGTATCCACTATATGAGCAAGATAGGCATCACAACCTTGACGAATCATCTTTCTTGCCAAGACCGTAGAAATAATATTGGAAGTAAATGATCTTTCTCCTTGAACAACTATGTGAGAGTATTCAGGAGCTTTAAAAGTTACACGCTTCAACCTACAATCAACTAGTGTATGATGTCTATGGGGCCAGTCCATACTGACAATAACATCATAATATTGGAAGGGCATTTCAATCAAGTCGGCAGGAAAGACCAAATTTTGAATCATGAAAGGACAATCTCGATACATTCAATTACAAACAACCTGATGACCCAATGAACTTTTGACAAGCACATCATAGTCAAGTCTCACAGATTTCACATTTTTCAGGAAAAGCAAGTGACGAGCAAACATATGAATATGTAGAACTAGGATCAAACAATGAAATAACATATACGAAAATAAGTGAAATTTAGCAACAACCATGGTTGCTCCATCTTGGTCATCCCTCTTTCTCATGGCTTAAAATCTTGCAGTAGCTCTTGACCTACTAGCCTGATTAACTCCACTTGAAACTGCTGCTTGAGTGTTTCTAGATCTTGCACCTTTGTTCCTATGAGAAGGAGTAGTAATAGGTTTCTGGACTAAGCCCTCAGAATGTGGAGAAGACATAGGATTAGGATTAGGACAATCCTTCACTTTGTGATCAAGGCTTCCATAATTAAAATAAGCACCAGAAGCTTTCCTGCAAATGCCATAGTGATTCTTCCCACATTGAGGATAAGTAGTTTACGAGTCTTGCCATGGCCATGACTTGAAATGCTAGCTGAAGAAAAATTTGATCGACTTTGCTTATGTTAAGCTGACTTGTGAACACTACCAGGCCTAGAATGATCAAATTTCCCATTTTTTGGATGGACCTCTATAGTTTGAATTAGCTTTTCTAGACCTGATCTCATTTCTACTAGCTTTTTCCTTGTCGGTTCTTTCCCAAGTAAGAGCAGGTGAAACTAGTTTATCAAAATTCTTTTGTTGTAGGACCGCCACAGATTTTCTGATGGAGTCATTCAACCCATATTCAAATCTCCTGCATTTATCTTTTTCATAAGAGATAATACCTCCAGCATAATGCGAAAGCCTCTAAAGCTTTTGTTGATACTCTGAAAGAGACATACACTTTTTCTCTAGATCCAAAAACTCCTTCTTTTTTGCATCACAATAGAAAGGAGGGACATATTTGATACAGAATGCATCCACAAAGTCATTCCAAGTAAGAACTGGAGTCTTGCTTTATCATTAGGCATGGTCATCTACCAATCATAGGCATCTTTTTGTAAAAGAGGGACAACATACTTGAATTTGGCAGCATTTGAGCAATCAAATTGATCAAAAACTTTCTCCATATGCTCAAGTCATTGTTAAGCTTCCGTGGGTTCCGTAGTGCCTTCAAAATCAACTCCACCCATTTTCCTCATCTTCTCAAAATTCATTTCATTAGGGTCGTACATTGTTCCAGCCAAGTGATGAAAGAACTCAGCCATCTGCTGAAATGGAGGTGTCATAATAGGAGCGTTATGACCTATTGTTCTATGATTATTCCCCACATCAGATTCACTAGCACGAGATTATTAATATTAGGAAAACGTTCCTCATCTTCTTGAAACTGAGGCGGGTCATTATAATGGGCTTGACTTTCGTTAACATCTTTAATAGCTCTAATCGAAGAGGAGGGCATATCTTAATTCCTATAGAAGAGAAGGTCACGCTGCATGAGGGAAAAGTAAATGATGCATATGCATAATACACACTACAAAACATTTTAAATAACTGTGCAAGTAAATTCTATTAGCCAAACAATCTTCATAAAAGCAAGTATACAAAGAAGTCAGAACAAAAATCCTAGAACCACAAACCTAAGGCTCTTATACCAAAACTTATAGCAACCCCCTAGGGAGGATGCTACTAATCAAAATTTATCCATACTAACCAATTTAAATACTTGTCCTGAAAGTATTTTTCCAAAATACACTAATAACTAAATATAAGGATAAAATTTATTTAACAACATGTTCACGAGTAGAACAAAGTAATAAATACATGCGTATTCGAGCGTACCATAAAATGTTGAATAAACAAATTTAATACGATGACTTTATCATGTGGTTGCTGAAATAGGCCCATCAGAACAAGTTTCCACATACGACATCTCAACATAGTAGGATCCCTAAAAAATAAAAATATTGTATACAACAACAACAACAACAAGCCCCCTAAAAAATAGAAATATCCAATCATAAAAATGGACATCACCTATTTTGAGTTAAATCAATACTTTAGAATTCACCAAACACATAGTAGAGAAATATTTTTCATGCTATAACATCCAAGACTCATACCAAGCATGAAATTCAACTCCCAATCTCAAGTACAAACTAGTTAAGTTCCCAAGTTCAACACAAGTACTGAATTTAAAATATTACAAGACTTGGGCATCGACACTCCCAAAATAGTCAAGTCAATCATCAAAACCAAGTTACAAAATATCAGCATCATGACCCAACTTTCATTCAAAAGTGCATATCTAAGTTTATCATATAGATCACGTACAAGTCCCCAAAGTTATACAAAATAAACATGCTCATGCAAATGTGATTTTCATCTAAGCATCCAAAGAGTCTACTTCAAATGGCCATCCTCAGGTCTCTTTCGGAACATCACCTACGATATTAACAAACTATCACTAGGCATAAAGCTTAGTGGCACATAAACTTAACTAACACTTAATATAAAAAATATAATGTAAGGAGTTCAAGAATAAATTCTAGGAATAAGCTTGTCAAAATCACCATCAAGAACTAAATGAAGGTACAGTCCTTTCAAGAAAATAAGATATCGAATATTAAAATAGTTCAAGATATCAATATTCAAAATATCAAATATCAAGAAGCATTCAAAAGCAAAACCAAGAAAGTTCACCATTTGGTTAATTTCGCCTAACACATACATCATCCAATCACATCAAAGCATAATCGAGTAACAAGAGGGACCGGAGTCCCAAATCAAGTAGGGCCATCACCCAATAATCAAGAGAATCAAGAACCATGATGAAAGTGGCTTCCTCATTCATACTTAAGATGGACCAAGATTTATTATTAAGATGAAATTTGAATCCAAAGTCAAGATGGGACAAGATCCGAATAATCTCAAGAGGCATCCCAATATAAGTAACAAAGTCACTATCACAAGATGGACAAAGTCCCAACGAGAATGAAATAATGCTCAAGCAATCCGTATATGTGGGCGAGTTAGTTTTTCTTCCAAAAACATTCCACATGATAACAAATGGTATTCAAAGTTTCCGAGTGACTCAAAGTATTCATCATACTCAATAAACATAGCGAAATATGAATTTAACTAGCAACAACTGAATAGGATAGAAAATTAAAGTAAAGACAAGTTTTACCCAAGCTTAAGATATTCAAAATACTTCAACTAAATAAAATGTGAAATTCAAGAATATGTGCAAACCTTGGAGCTTTAGTGCCTCTAAAGCTCAAAGAAAAACACCAAGGAGTTACAAATCCCCAAAGCAACAATCAAGCAATTATATCAATTTCCTTAGCTTTTACAAGCGCCTCTTGTACCTTAAATACACAATGGAATACTCACTTAAGGTCTAGGGTTTAACGATATAGAAGCTAAACCATGATGAACAAAAACGGGGCTAAATGGGTCACCATTATTGCAAATTTTTAAGTAGAAAAATTTCTGGACAGCAGCTATGTGCTGCCTTGCAACCAGTTTTGACATAGTAAACGGAGGAATTAGAATTTTTTTCAAAACACGAAAGTTGTGAGTAATTTTCTTATCTTTTCACGGCATTTTGAATCACCTAGCTTGCGACACTTGCGAAAATTTCTGGAAGGATTGAGCACAAATGTGTCAGCCCCGCGTCGCGGATGTAACATGAAATGGCACTCAGGTGTCAAGCCTGCGTCACGGATCCATGATGGAAATGTCAAGCTGCAGAATTTCTCACTCAAGTGTCATGCCCGTATCGTGGGCTCAGCACAAATATGGGGCTGAAATCACTAAAGACCCCGCTGGACCCGCGACGCGTGGCCAATGCGGGAATGCCCAATTTTGTTCGATTTTAATTAGGATTAGGACGCTTTTATTTGGTTAACAACCCTAAACTACAAATAGATGTTTTGTTCGTTATTAATGACGTGCTGGGATTATTCTAAGACTTGTAAGCCGTCATATTACCTTCTCTCTAGATTTTATTTTATTTTCATCTTTTTAACCCTAGATTATTCATGAATTCTTGTTGTTCATTGAGAATCATGAGTAGCTAAACTTCTTAATTCTAGGGTTGTGGCAAAAGACATGATAGTTGGTGTGGCGACTATTTCTATCAATTAAATTTTCATATTTTCGGTTGCTTATTTATTCTTGATCTTAATTGTTTGATTATCTGGCCAATAATTAGACATTATCCGTGGCGTGTGAATTGAACTAGGGATAAGGAATTTGCATGCATAATAAGAATAAATAGGACTTGTTCGATATAATCGTTTCGCTAATGAGGATAGGAATATACTCTTTATCCTTGCTTAGTTGAATACGGAGAAGTAAATGCGTTCTTGTTACCTCTGATAACCATAGGGATATAGGCGTTATAGTAGCATCTGCAGGCTTATGAACAACTCCGAAGATACTCATAAAGTTATAATTAACCCGTCAACTAGTAACCCGGGAAATAAGATAGGTGGAATTGTCCGAAGATCAATTGGATTTTCGAAAGCCATGACCCTGGAACTCTCTCTCACCTGATGAATCTTACAGTGTTTGTCAAAATACTCTCAGTCACAAAAACACTCATCACAAATTGTTTACTTTTCAGTCTTAGTTTAGTTACAACAAACACCTTGATTTTCACTTCCTTGAATAGTTTTATTCGAATTTGAATTAGTTTGACAGTAGAATCTAAGTCTCTATGGGATCGATATCTGGACTTAACAGTCTATATTACTTATACGACCACGTATACTTGCGTGTGCGTTCGGGAGCAATAGGTAGCTTACTATTATAATAGATAGAAGAGCTGGTGTTTGTGATGACACTTCTGCCCTTTTCTAGTAGAAGTCAATTTTAATGGTTTAATTTCGCTAATCATAGAAAATATAAGTTTTTAAAATTTCAAATATGACACGTCGTCATAATACGTTTCTTTCGAATCTTGGTACATCTTAATAAAACCCGAATGTACTCTTTCATTATTGTCGCACAAAGCACACTGAGATCAAGTACGCATAGGCGACCATTTATTTATGAATAAGCAAGGGCGGAGCGAGCCCTTCGGGGGTGGGTTCGGCCGAACTTTATAGCTTTTGTTCGAATCATATATTTGTATTAAAATTTTTGTCAAATATGTACAAATTATTTATTAAGAACCCAGTAACTTTAAAGAATTAGAACCCCGAACCCACAAGCTTCGAATTCTGGCTCTGCATCTGCGCATAGGCAATTTATCCTAAACAGCCCCATCGCTACCTATGCATCAAGTTGTTATGTCACCACTATAAACACTCTTTCAGTTTAAGCTAGTACATATACATCTTCTCTTTGTTTAGTTTTAACCTGATCTACTAATGATGACATTGTTACTTTGCAAGTAGTTAGCTCTCCGTCATTAGTTTCATCAGGACGGATCCCAACTTTTTATCACTTTCATGAACTCAGCGCTTCCACATGACAACCTGAAAGAGATGAAAACAGATATATATATATATATCAGGAACGGAGTGTGAGGAATTTTGACCAACTACCGATTAACACGACATAGATGAATACAAATATTTACCAAAATGCAATGTACGTAATTTGAAACTAACTAAATGAGAAATAGAACGCTGGGCTGCTAATTATGGAATTGCGAATAACCAAAAAAAAGAAAATAACCACAAATAAGCAACAGTAACCTTGGAAACGTTTATTTTAATCTTCATGCACCAAAATAGTGCAATACTTATATATATATATATATATATATATATATATATATATATATATATCAGGAACGGAGTGTGAGGAATTTTGACCAACTACCTGTAGACAATAAAATTCGCGTCGAGAAAATAATAATCGAGACAGGAAAATATCGCAACAGTCTTTGTATTTGATTTCAGAATATGAGTGTTACAATCTCTATGATTCCTCTAATTCGTCTTTTCAACAATAATTTCAAGGGCTTTTGAGCTTATTCTTGAACTTGATGGATTTGATCTTGACTTGTACTTGAATTCAAGAGCTTTTGAGCTTGATCTTGAATCTGGTGGTCTTGATCTTGAACTTGTACTTGGATTCAAGGGCTTGAAGCTTGATCTTGAGTCTTCCTCTGGATCTCTAGAACTTCTAGAGAAATACTTGAATGCTTGAATGCTTTTAGCTTGTAGAGAAATCCGCAGCGTTTGATCCACGAGCTCTCTCTTGCTTCTTGTTAGAATTTCTGTCCCCTGTTCTGAATTATGAGACCCTTATTTATAGTTGTAGGATTGAGGAATTGTGATAAGGACAGGCTTCTTTCGACCAATTAGATTTAAGCTGAGATGTCGATATTTGATTGGCCGGAACATGTCACTTGTACACGTGGCGCATCTTTATTGGCCTTTGATTTGACTAGGCATGCTGCATCATTTTGGCACGTGGCATGATCCTATTGGCTCCTTCGTGGCGTACCACGTCATTTGACACGTGGCACCCAATTTGGGCTTCTCGAATAAGATGACATCTTGGGCTTGACAAAGTGGATTCATCACATGTAGCCCAATTAAATGGACTAGCCCAATGAAATTGGATCATTACTTAAATCCATATTTATTGACTTAAATAATTAACCCAATTATATTAGCCCACAATTTATTTATTCGGACTAATATATTTTGAATGTAATCCAAATTTCTTATGGATTAAATTTAATAAAATTTTGTTATCCACGCTACCGATTAACACGACATAGATGAATACAAATATTTACCAAAATGCAATGTACGTAATTTGGAACTAACTAAATGAGAAATAGAACGCTGGGCTGCTAATTATGGAATTGCGAATAACCAAAAAAAGAAAATAACCACAAATAAGCAATAGTAACCTTGGAAACGTTTATTTTAATCTTCATGCACCAAAATAGTGCAATACTTTAATTTAATCATACCCAACCACAATACAATTTCATTCTAAAAAATCCATAACCTCTCTGAACTACATTGTTTCTCGAGAAGATTTGTCAAGAAGGCCACTTCAAGTTTTGAATTTAGTGGAAGGCCACTCAATTTCTTTTTCATTTCTTTTTCGAGATTAGGGTTTAGAAAAGGAGGCATGGGGTACATTTCATAATTTTAAAAAGCTTGGACCTTTTAACTTATACACTTCAGGCCTTTTGACTTGTATTAAAATATAAAGCCCCTCCCCCCCCCCCCCCCCCCCCTCTCTCTCTTCAGTCTCTTTCACTTTTCCAAAATTGAACTCTCTCAAGCTTCCAATCGACTCTTCCTGTCCCCCAAGCTTCAATATTGTTCAATCGTTGTCCCCAAGTATTTTCTTTAATATTACAACTCTGTCGGAGCATTTTGATCTCCATATTTCCCTGAAAGTTGTTAACTTTATCCAAATTCATGGTGTTCATAAATTTTCGATTTTTATTCAAAATTTGAAGTTTAGCTATTTGTTTTCGATCATTCTTTTTCTATTTTTGCCAATGTATTATTTATACTTATTTTGCTTGTTTCGATCTTCCCTCTTTTGTTTTTGTGTTTTTCAAATTCATTATGATCTATTACTAGATTTTTGGTCGATTATTCTTGTTTTTATATCGTGGTTGATCAATGTCACTCTATTATTTGTATATAGATCATAAAGAATGCCTAGAAGTAGAGGAAGAGGAGAAAAATACTCCCCCGTTCTGTTGATATGGTTCAAACACGTTCTAATGCGAATCTTAAAGATAAATAAAGAAAAGGTGAAGAAGTTATACGAGATGGAAAAAGAAGAAGAAGTGGAGAAGTTGATGGTTGGGTCTACTCAGACCCTATGGATGCGCATAGTGTGGATGGTGATCAAGGTAATAGCTATGTTTCTGAGGATGGTTCAAAGCAGTCTGGTACTGATGATGATATTGATCTCTTGTCCTTGCTATATTATGCAAAGGCAATTAAGATGGACAAGTATGGTTTGGTTACTTGGCTGGATAATTATGCTTCTTTCTCAGTAAAAGTTTTTGTTAGGATCACGCTTACGTTGTTAGATGAATTTAGACAAGTGTTGGGAGATCAAAAACTCAGTAAAATGTTCAAGAGTTCATGTTTTGGTCAGTTTAGAAAACTGTCACAACACTTCATCAATTTTAATGGACGGATGGTCCACTATCTACTTTTTCGTCATGTGGATAAGAAAAAAAAGCGTGAGATGCGGTTCCTCGTCAATGACAAGCCTGTGTCTTTTGTCTTGAAGGAGTTTGCTTTGATAACTGGTTTAGATTGTGGATCCTAGCCCAATCAATCTAGAGAGGACAGGGTACTTAAGAAAGGGACAGGATTCTGCTCAAAGGTTACTGGCAACAAGAAGATTTCATCAAAAAAGCTATTGTTTGTGGTAAGAGGTTCTAGGATAAACAAAGAAGAAAAACATAAATGTTGTCTTGTGTGGTTTCTGCATGTAATCTTGCTTGCCAAAGATACAGCGAAGGGTGTGGAACATGATATGATTAAATTGGCTGACGATTTGGAATTCTTTCAGAGCTATCCTTGGGGAAAGGAATCCTCTGAACTCACCTTTGAATGCTTGAAGCAAAAGGTAGACATCCCCATGCACCAACAAACCCACACTGATAAGTGGACTGCATCATATGCTCTTTATGGCTTTCTATGGGCATTCATGGTAATTATTATAAACCACTGGTGTAGTAGAGTATAGACTATGCTATTTAGTTTTACACTCAATGATTATTTGTGTCATTATAGGTCTAGATATATGAAGCTTTCCCCACACTTGCAGGAAATGCTGGCAAATCAGATGAGGTTCCTTTGCTTATTCTTAGGATGCTTAGGTGGCACACTATAAAAATGGAACGACTTACTGAAGGTGATCCATTTAGGATTCGAACGAGAGTTTCAAAGGTATAAATTTGAAGTCTATTATTGATAAGCCCAAATTATAGCTAATAAATGGCGTAAAGCGGACGTTGTCAAATATAGTAATCCACTAGGTTGGGATGGACTCCCACAGGGAATAGGGTGTGAAAAGGTTACTAAGGTAGTTGAGTAATTACTTGCAATCTATTTTCGTATTTCGGTGATTTTGTAAAAGATTGTCTTGTTTACTAACTATTTTGCTTTCATCGTAATTAATTGGATTAAAGATATCAAGGTTGTGCCCCCCTTAGATGAAGTGTAATGTTATGGGCATTGATCTTGATATAATTCTAATGGATTGTTGCACGAATGCACTTAACCTCTAATTGACTTCTTAATATTTCCCAATAGTTAGGAAGTATTTCTCTTTATGATTTTCCCAAATATAAAAGAGTTGATATGAAGAATGGTTAAGATGTGCCAAGTAAATTTCTCTTATTTCTAAGTGAATTTATTAAATGAGGGTTAACACCCGAGTTCTTATTACTTGTTCTTACCAAACCTAACTTATTTTCCTAAATAAAGCAACGTTTGTGGCTTAAGTTAATGTTTGCAACCATCAACTAACGTTGAAGAATAAAGAAGAAGTAAACCCCAACAACCCATTATGCATATATCAATCCCAATTACCCAATCACATAAACACTCATCATTGGGTTCAGAACTTTAGTATTAGATTTAGCTACTCATCTTGAAGAATGAAGAAAATTATTAACAAATCATAATGCTTACTATTGATTAAAGAAGATGAAAAGTAATTGTCTTGTTCACCCAAAAGCTCCAAAAACAATGAAGTATTCAATGCTAAGAAGTAAAGTAATAATATTTGACCGAGAATGGCCTATAAGAACCCTACGTTAGGTATTTATAATGGTCCAAGTCGTGAAAGCCATTGTGACAAATTTGCCCCCGTTGGATCAACATACAGACCCTAAATATTATATGGTCTGTAAATTCTTCAACCGTAACCGTACAATCTCAACATAACTTCCAGTTCTAAGCTCCACATTGACAGACCGTAAATGTTTTATGGTCCGTAGATTTGGATCGTAATTTCCCATTCAGTTGTGAGACTTCTTGTTGTTGATCTACACTGGGATTTACGGACCGTAAATGATATACGATCCATAACTTCTGCCATGAATTTCCCTTCAATTTAGCAGCTTTCTGTAACTAATTTACAGTGGATTTGACGGGCCGTAAAAGATATACAGTCCACCTTTTTCTCCCTGAATTCACATGTTCAGTCACTTCTATTTTTGCACTTCTTTTTGATCTCTTCTCACGAATTTCCCCGACTCTTTCCATATACACAATAAATACCTGCAAAACAACAAACTTGCTTGAAAAATAATAAAACTCATCGTTAAAAAGCATCAAATGTGCCGAAATATCAATTATCAATGTTTTTACAAAAATATAAACTAAATGTTAATGTTTTGATTATTTGTAGGTTGTGCACTCTTACATCATTCCTACAGTACGTGAGATGGAGCAGGATTACATGAAAAACCTTTTGCCTTATGATGATGAATTTAGCGATCTCATCATAGATAACTCGAAGGGTGAATTGGAAGGCGTGACTGTGTTGATTACAGAAAATCATGGCTCGAAGGCTCCTACTAGGTCGGGAAAGGAGCCTAATGAGGTTTTTGATGTAGAGGATAGTTAGTTAGAATATTTTAGTGGTAATTCAATCCCAAAAGGTAATAGGGGATGTTTTGGCATTGGGACGTCTAAGGGTCGTGCAGCACCAAGGGGCCCATCAATGCAGGTGGAGCATGAGGGACTGTAGTAGCGTGTGGAGAAGATGGAGGAATCTTTGAAGGTTTTTGTTGCCTATGTGCAGAAGGAAAGATTCAGAAAGAGAAGAAGAAGAAACTGGAGACTCTCAAAGAGAAAGGTGAACATTTTGAATTTTTATGTTGTAATTATGTTGCATGCGATATGCTTTTTGTTAATTATGTCCAAAAACTACAATACAAACACCTATGGTTTAGCCAACTATTGAGGTCCCTAGACCAGCTATTAAGGTTAAGAAGGTTGAGGTCCCTAGATCAGCTGCTAAGCTTAAGGAGGTTGATGTCCATAGACCAGCTGCCGATGTTGCGAAGGTTGAGCTCCCTAGACCAGCTGCTGATGTTGAGAAGGCAGCAGATGTCCCTGTACCAGTTTCTCAATTTGAGAAGCCAACATATATCACTGTGCCGACTGCTGAAGTTATGAAAGAAAAAGATGTCCTTGCTCAAGTTAATGAGAAAGAAGCTAGTGAAACGAGTCAAACTGATCTTCAATTTGACCTGAAAAAAGTTATGTCGGGCATTGGTACCTAGATTAATAGTTCTTTCAACAATTAATTTGATATTTGGGTTGTAACAAATAAGTAAGTGTTTGGTGGATACGTGTGGTGGATGATAACAAACAATCAATAGTAATACTTAGTTGGACTGTTTTAAGAAACAAGTAATTTGACTTTTTTGAATTTTTGAATTATTGCAAATTTTGTATCTAAGTGTGTTGTTGCCTTGTGAATTTGGATATGCTTAAATATGGCTATTTTTGCAAGTAGTGGTCATTTCTTAATATAATCTATGCCAAGGTTGGATCATTGCAACCTTTGTTTGTAACTGTGTTGTCGCTTTCTAAATTTGAATGTGTTCAAATATGTTAAGGTTAGGTCATCGCAACTTTATTATCCATAACCTTATTACATGCTACAATGATTATTAATCATCGATTGTGAGTTATTATATACTATTATCGACTATGAATAAAGTTTATACATAAACTCAATAGAGATGTTATAACACTTGAGGACAAACACATATATTTTTCATATAAACAAAACCCGCTTCATATTGTTCATAATTCTTCATACGCCCAAAATGAAAGACCCAATCTCACTACAGGCCTATTACACATTTCCATATAACACACACCACTAATAAATCATACAAAAGCATCCTTTGTCCATTCACTTTCTCTTCAACCACCATCAACCTTGTTTTAGTTCATCCCTCTCAATTTTGGTTTCTCCCAGCATATCTTTCAAGTGATTCTTCTGTTATACCTTATAGTTTTATACATTAAGATTCATCGTGCGTTGTTTGTCTTAATTTCGGACACCGGGATTTGCTTCGAGGTCATACGAGGTTGGATGTGCTTAACTTACACTTGTAAGTGTTTAAGTTCAATTGATGTAAGTTACAGAGGGATTAGAGAATAAGTGAATCGCAGCGGGAAGGTTCGTCAAAAGTTTTTTTTTTTTTGGAAAATATAGTATATGGACCGTATAATTAGGATTTTGAAATATGGACCGCATTTAAGGATTTTAAAATTTTATAGAGAAGAAAATATTTGAGATGGCATTATACGGCCAACTATACAGACCGTATAATGTTATACGACCAAAAAATTGGCCGTATAATTCCATACGGCCAGTATTTTGTAAGGCGGTGGAATTTTTCTGATTTTAAGTATGATGACCCCTCTTCATTTTAATCATTCTAAATATAACCCCAAGTTCAGGAAAGCTCTAGAGACCTCTCCAAACATATTCAAACATTTCTCCAAGCCAAAATCAAAGATCAAAGTGAAGATCAAAGTATTTACAGTTTCAAAGTGAGGTTTAAACTTTTCTCCTCTGCTTGAAGAAGCTTGGGTCAGTATTTTAAGGTGGAGTGACCTTGGAATTGAAGTGTTCTTGAATTTTGAGGTAAGATTTCATCTTAGCTTCGTTCTTATGAGTTTATTTGATAAATTATGCTAAGATTTGAGGAAAAGAAATTGGAGAAAAGGGTTATAAGGTGTTGTGTTGAAGTTGTTGTTCTGGATTGGTTATGAAAAGAAGTTTTGGGCTGAGTTGAGCATAATTTGAATGTAATCCTTTGGCTATGGTATTTTTGATGTTTTATTGTGGTTTTGGGAATTGTTTTGGAATTGGTGGAAGTAGATGATACAAAGGAAATGTTGTCTGATTTTCATTAGCCTACCAATTAATTTAGTTTGACTTTATGAGAGTTTCCAAGACTGAACTTTAGTATGAATCATCTTGAATATAGATTTACAAGCTTGAGAGGATAGGCATTGAGTAGTTAAGGAGATGACAAGGTATGTTAAGGTTGTCCCTTTCTTTCTTATGGCATGATCCTATTGTTACGAACTTACATAAATGGTATCCATGATGACTTCAATCTTAGAATAGTTAGGAGCTTATGTTCTTGATCCTCTTATGATATTGTTGGTTTCGCCTCATGATTATTGTTCTTTATCTGATGGTTATTGATCTTATTTATTGATGTTGATCTCATCTTATGATTATTGGTCCTTCAAGGTGAGATATGTCGATGATGTTAACTCCATAATGGTGATCGGAGGTTTACCGACCTTACATCACTCTGATAGAGTTGTAACGTTTCTTTGAGCTATCATGCATGCTTTATATATATATATATATATATATATATAATAGCTATTTTCTCACATCGAGTCGTGCTATAATCGGCTGGGTACGGTACCTACTGTGTACACCACAAGCAGTTGGGTACGGATGACATCGAGCCTATATAGCCGGGTACAGTATTATATATATGTATGTATGAAAATGTTTTTTTTTAAAAAAAAAAAAAAGGGAAAGCATGCATGTTATCCACCTTAAGAGGCATTTAGATGTACAGGTTATTCCTCTTATCTCTTGTTTCTTTCACGTCATTATTTTATTGCTTTCCATGCCTTACATACTCAATATATTATTTGCACTGACGTCCTTTTATTCGTGGATGCTGCGTTCATGCCGGTAGGTAGACAAGGATGGCGGTACAGATCTACAGGCTACTATCTCAGTGTTGATACAGGAGCACTCCACTTGTTTCGGAGCTACAGTCTGGTTGGCATGATTTTTTTATGTACATATGGGCATGGCGGGGTTCTGTCCCATCCTTATGATGTTATGCACTCCATGTAGAGGCTTGTAGGTATATATATATATATATATATATATATATATACATGTACAGTTAGATGTTCTATAAACCTTTCGATCCATATTTTGTTATATCATTTTGACAGCCTAGTCGGCTTGTGTACTCGAGATCAGTTTGATGACGTATATATCTATATGTCTCTTTTGGGCTTGTGTCCCTTATAGTTTATGAAATTTGTTAGATAACATTATGACCCACTCAGGTATGACAACATGATACACGTACATCTTGGGGTGCTCGGTAGGTAAGCTCCGAAGGCCCGTCACAGCCCTCCGGTTGGGTCGTGACAAAAGTGGTATCAAAGTAATTTGTCCTAGGGCTGTCTATGAGCCGTGTCTAGTAAATTCTTGTTTATAGGTATGTAGCGCATCACACTTATAAATAGAAGGCTGCAGGACATTTAGGAAGATTGACCTTTCTTTCCCATCTTAGATCTGTGATAGAGCCATGACATAAGTAGTCTCTTTTCCTAACTGTGCGTAATGATTTCAGCAATGCCTGTTATGAGGAAAGCTTCAGCAGCCTAGAAGGGCAAGTCAGTGGCTGGTAACAGAACTGGTCGTGTACCTCTTGTAGATGTTGAGGAGGACGAGTCCCAGAATGAGGTTCCATTTCAATCCTCTCATAATCCGCCTGCTCTAGAGGAGCATAGAGGAGCTCCAGCCCCAGCTCCAGCTCCAGCAACCCCAGTTCCTCTACCGAATGCTTCAGGATAGTAGATGAGAGAGGCTATTCGGTTTTAGACCCAGTTAGTAGCTGCTAAAGCCCAGCATCAAGGTACGAGTCACGGTGATGGGTCTGTTAATGCTAGAGTTCGAGATTTTATCAACTTAGACCCTCCAAAATTCTTTAGGTCGAAGCCAGATGAGGACCTGCATAATTTTATAGATGGGATTTTGAGGCTTGCGGGTGATTCATGCTTCAGATACTAAGTTAGTAGAGTTGGCTTCCTTTAGATTACGGGATGTTGTTGTTCATTGGTATGATATGTGGATGTCGTCAAGAGGAGTTAATGCACCTCCATCCGTGACAGGAGTTTGTATATGCTTTTCTTCGACATTATTTGCGGCCAGAGATTCGATGGGCTAGAGTTGATAAGTTCTTGAACCTTAGACAAGGAAGCATAAGTGTTCAGGAGTACAACCTTCATTTTAATTCATTGGCTAGGTATGCTCCAGCTATGGTAGCTGACATAGGAGATTGTGTTTACCAATTTATGAGTGGACTGAGACCTTACTTGATTGATGGTTTCCTGATGGCCTCACTTCAGGCAGGTATAGATATTTCTCGTATTCAGGCGCACACTCAAAATCTTAAGGAACGTCAGCAGCAGCGGAGGGTCGAGTGTGAGCAAGAAAGGTGTTATAGTAAGGGAGCTAGATCTTTCGGTGTTGTTAGTAAGTTCAGAAGGGGTCAGAGGTAGCAGTATTCTAGACACTCAGGCCATTCAGTGGCTAGTGCACCTCCGCAATTTGCAAGCCATAGGTTTGATCAACCTATTTATTCGGGACCAGGTCAGAGTTCCAGAACCTTAGGTTCTCAGTATAGAGGTGATTCGGGCCAGATGAGGCCATATTTACCACAATGTACTCAGTGTGGTAAGAGACATACTGGACATGCTGCTTGGGTTTAGATGTTTGTTATGCCTATGGTCAGTCAGGTCATATTATGCACGAGTGTCCTTCGAGAGGTCGTAGAGGTGTGGTTCAGCCTACGGGATCAACAGCTGGTTCATCACTGTATATACTCCCTCTGAGGCAAGGCTCTCAGACATCAGTAGGTCGTGGTAAAGGCAGAGGGGGAGCGCGTCCAGGTCGAGTGGTCCTCAGAATCGCATTTATGCATTGACTGGTCGACAGGATCTTGAGTCTTCGCCTGGTGTGGTTACAGGTATACTATCAGTGTCTTTTCATGATGTATATATATTAATTGAGCTAAGGTCTACACTGTACTGTGTTACTCCTTATAATGCAGGTCTATTTGGGGTAAAACCCAAGTCAATTAAACCTTTTGAGGTATCTACACCCTTTGGTGACCCAGTGATAGCTAGACATGTATATAAAAATTGTGTGGTTATAATCTGTGATCGACATACTATGGACGACCTGATTGAGTTTGATATGGTAGATTTTGATGTTATTATGAGAATGGACTGGTTAGCTTCTTTTTATGCTAATGTTGATTGTAGAACGAAGATGGTTCGATTTCAGTTTCCTGGAGAACCAGTTTTAGAGTGGAAGGGTAATATAGCATCTCTGAGAGGTAGGTTTATTTCCTATATCAAATAAAGGAAGATGATTGCCAAACGTTGTATTTATCATTTGATTCAGGTTTGGGATACAGAAGCAAAGCCGCTGGCTCTTCAGTCTATTCCAGTAGTTAAAGAGTTTTTGGATGTATTTCTAGACAAGCTTCCAGGCCTTCCGCCAGAGTGGGCGATCGATTTTGCCATTAATGTACTAGCAGATACTAAGCCGATATCTATTCCTCCTTATAGAATGGCGCCTGCCGAGTTAAGAGAGTTGAAGGACTTGCTTGAGAAAGGTTTTATCAGGCCTAGTACGTCACCGTGGGCAGCACCAGTGTTACTTGTAAGGAAGAAAGATGGCTCTTTGCAAATGTGTATTGACTATAGGTGATAATAAAGAACAAATATCCACTTCCGAGAATTGATGATTTATTTGATCAGTTGCAGGGTTCTAAATAGTTCTTAAAGATCGATTTAAGATCAGGGTATCACCAGGTTAGAGTTAGAGAGAAAGACATTTCGAAGATGACTTTTAGAACCAGATATGGTCATTTCGAGTTTCGTGTAATCTCTTTTTGAGTTGACGAATGCACCAACTATATTTATGGATCTGATGAATAGTGTATTCAGACCCTTCTTAGATTTGTTTTTTATTGTGTTTATCGATGACATTCTAGTGTACTCTCGATCAGAAGTGGAGCATGCAGATCATTTATGTGCTGTCCTTAGAGTTCTTCAAGCTCGAGAGTTATATGAAAAGTTCTCTAAATGTGAGTTTTGGTTGAATTTTGTGGCTTTCCTAGGGCATATTATTTCAGCTGACTGTATCCGGGTGGATACGCAGATGACTGAAGCCGTAGAGACTTGGCCGAGACCCACAACACCCACGGAGGTTCATAGTTTCCTGGGCTGGGAAGGCTATTAAAAGAGATTTGTAGAAGGATTTTCATCCATTTCTGCACCACTGACAAAGCTGACTGTTACACCCCAGAAAATTTCGCGTTACCAAGACTGTAGATGGCTTTGTATGACCTCAAGGGAGAGCAAAGTTATACAAGGATTAGGGATGAAGATTATATAATCTTAGTATAAGAATATACATACATACATACATACATATATATATATATATATATATATATATATATATATATATATATATATATAAGGCCTACATTAGCTTTATAAATACATGTTCAAAATTTTACAAACCAAGTTATAAAATGGATAAGATATGGGTAAGAGACCTTAATATAAATGTAGACTTTGTCATAGGAATGGACTTTATGTTACATAATAATGGCAGTTGTATGATTACAATAGATGGAGTAATTTTCTTAAAAAATATTACTCATACACCAGTACAAGTTCTTGAGACTGAAACTAGGATCCGTCATAAAGAGATACCTACTACAGACCTGCAAAAGAAAAAGGATAGTTGTTGTAAAGAATGTCAAGAAAATAATACATGTTGTAAAAACAAGCCAGAAATAAAAAAAAAATTAACTCTAGAAGAAGAAGAAATTCTAGGAGAAGAGGATTCATTAGAAAAAAATTATACTTTAATAGACATAGAAACAGAGTTATATAATTTTAAAACAGGAATAGAAAGAATAGGAATAATAAAAAATCAAAAAGACCTAGATAATATAATAAAAATACTAGATGAAATAGAAATTATAGGAGAAAGACCATTAAAACATTGGAAAAAATAATAGGATTGTATGTAAATTAGATATAATAAATTCAGACTATATAATTAAAACAGCTTCGATTGAAGCAACAAATCAAGATGTAGAAGATTTTAAAGTACAAATAAAAGAACTACTGGATTTAGGAGTAATACGGAGATCTACTTCTAAACATACATCTGCAGCATTTATGGTAAGAAATCATAGCGAAATAGTAAGAGAAAAAGCGAGAATGGTAATAAACTATAAAAGACTTAATGATAATACTAGAACAGATGGATATAAGTTACCAGACAAAACAGAATTAATAAATAGAATACAAGGAAAGAAAATATTTGCAAATTTGATTGTAAATCAGGATATTGGCAGGTACGAATGCATGAAGAAAGTATAGAATGGACTGCATTCACCTGTCCCGAAGGACATTTCGAATGGTTAGTAATGTCATTTGGATTAAAGACAGATCCACTAATTTTTCAAAGAAAAATGGATAGTATATTTGGAGAATACAAAAGGTTTGTGTTAGTATATGTAGATGATATACTAGTATTTAGTAAAGATATTAAAGAACATTTAGGACACCTACAAACAGTATTTAGACTATTTGTAGAAAATGGAATAATAATTAGTAAGAAAAAAATGGAATTATGTAAAAATTATATAAATTTTTTAGGGAGTAATACTAGGAGAAGGAAAAATAAAGCTGCAACCTCATATAGCCAAGAAAGCTTTAGAAATGCCAGATAAGCTAGACAATGTAAAAGAATTACAATTTTGTTTTTAGGAATAGTCAATTATGCTAGAAATTTTATAAAAGATTTAGGAAAGATAGCAGGACCATTGTATTTAAAGACTGGATCTAATGGTCAAAAACACTTTAATACTGAAGACATTAAATTGGTACAAAAAATAAAAGAAAAAATAAAGAACATTCTCGATTTAAATATGCCCCTAGAAACAGACTATTTAATTATAGAGACAGATGGTAGTTTCGAAGGATGGGGAGCAGTACTAAAAGCAAAACCTAATAAATATAGTAATAAAAATGAAGAAAAGATATGTGCTTATCAAAGTGGTAAGTATAAAGAAAAAGGAAATATGAGTAGTCTAGATGCAGAAATTCTAGCTGTAATATATGGATTAAATAGTTTTAGACTATATATCCTAAATAAACTAGAAATACTAGTTAGAACAGACTGCGAAGCTATAGTTCAATTCTATCAAAAAATTAATGATAAAAGTAGCAGTAGACGAAGATGGTTAAACTTCATGGATACTATTTCTATTTATAATTTACAATTTGAACATATAAAAGGAAAAGATAATAATTTAACATACCAATTAAGTAGACTAAAGATTACTGCTAACTAATTTTTTATTTGAACAGCATGAGACCTTCCAGTTCTCAGTCAGCAGACTAGGGGAAAGGCATAGCCTCAACCCAAGATACATACAGACAGACAGTATTAGGTAACCTCCATTTTACACCTACATCTTTATTAGAAAGAAATACTATGGAAAGAATACAATTCGGAGCCAATAACTTAGTAGCTTTCCAGCCATCAAATTGGACTTTTAAAGTATTACCAGAATACGTAATAGACAGACAACAAAGATGCTTAGTGGATAATTTATGCATAATAAAAAAGACGCTAAACATTTTGTAGCTACTATAAATTCTCTTTGTCAATATTTTACAGACCGAAATTTAGACAAAAAATATAAATTTTATGTTGTAGTTCACGGTAAAACTAATGGTATTTTCCAAACTTGGATAGAAGTTGTAGACTCTATTAAAGACATAAGAAAACCTCTTTTTAAAGGATTTAATGATTCAACCGAAGCATTAGACTATGCTAGAGGAGTATTGGGTCCAAATTACTATATTTCTCCAGCTCTTAGACAAAACCCAGACAAAATCCCTCAGTACAACGTCCAAAAAAACACAGACAAAATAATCTTTTGTGACCATTGTTCTACCATGACTGATGTAGTCAAAATATTAAACCAGCAGAAAGAGACATTGGTTCAAGAAAAAATGAAACTCTTGGATCAAGTGAAGACATTAGAACAAAGACTACAAGCGGTGAAGTTCGAATTGGTGCAATCTCAGAGTTCTCCATCTCAGACAAAAATGGATGAGACGGGTGTGCATTCCCCAATGAATGCAGTCAAACCCACTGTATCGGGTAAGGATACAGCTAGTCCGGTTCAAACGGTAGCCGGTAAAGACTTATCAAATCCGTTGATAGCTGTCACTTTGCCAAAAAGTGAAGATGAGGGATGTCCATCTCTCCAAACAAGACGGAGACTACCTAAGACAATTACGCAAGGAGCAACTTCTACAAAGAAAAGCTCACTTGTAAAAAAGAAGAAGAATGAAAAAATAGAAAGTATAGTAAAAGAGACATTAGAAAAAAAATTCCAGACAAAGAAACAAGATAAACATATAGTTAAAAATCCTAGTCCAGAATTATCTCCAAGTCAAGGGATGTCTCCAGTCCATAGCTCAGATTTCGAAGGAGATGATATTAATTTCCAAGACAGTGCATTTCAAGACTCTCAAGATCCAAATGATGTAGACTCAGACATGAGTTTGGATTCTATCGCACGACATAATCTAGACACATAAAAAAATATATTATATATGTGTGTATGTAATCAGACAGACGTAGTGGAGAAAACAGTTATGATGAGACAAAAGGCTGAAAGATTCGTTGAAAAAAGCAACGACTAGCAGACATTTGCAGAAAAAGAAGGCTTTATTAAAGGCAACTTTAATAAAGCAGCCACAGTAAATGGACAGATCATCCACAGTAAACGGACAGATCATCCACAGTAAACGGACAGATCGGCTAAAGACAAGTAAATGAAGTTTCTTTTGAAAAAGTTCACGTGACGATGGGGCCCAAAGAGCACCCGGCTGAACTCAAGAGATTCTTTAGCATTTTGAAATCCGAAGTTGAAGTCCGCCAAACACCTATAAATAGCAGCATTCGTGAAGAAGCAAAGACATCACCAACAAGAGCATCAGCCACCTCTCTCTAGAAAATTTCCATATTCCCCTTCTCTTTCATCAAATGCTCAAATCCCTTGCCCAGTCAAAAACCAGTGTAACATAAACCCCTATTGTAAATCAATATTAAGCTTTTAAGAACTACCCCCTAGTGTGAAGTAGTTTTTTGGGGTTCCCCGAAAGGGAAACCTCTCTCCTTCTTCAAGCCATGTAAGTTTTATTTACTATGTTTTCTGTACTAATCTCCCTATTATGTAAATTATTTTGTGATTATTATGTTTAAGTAATTGCTTCCTTATCATCATGAATTTGTTATTCTTAGTATATGGTTATTCTCTTAACTTCTTAATAACCTCGATGGATTAACCTGAAAATTCCTAGGTTTTAAAGAGGCCATTTTAATGTCTAAATAATAAAGGACGATGTTGGTCGTGGTTATCGGGGTGTGGTTAAAGAAGACTGTTATTAAGAACAAAGGTTAAGAGAAAGAGATGACCATTATAACAAGATTCATGATTGCACAAAGTTCTGATTAAATAATAATAATAATAATAATAATAATAATAATAATAATAATAATAATAATAATAATTTGGGAGATAGACAGAAAATTAATTATAACTACATGATAAGAAGAAATATAGGAGTGAGGAAGTACCGAGTAGGATTGTTAAAAATTTATTTGAAAACAATATTAATTCCTGCTTTGTCCTTTGAACTTTTCTTATTGAAAAATTAACAACCCCCCTTTATATTTGGTATCAGAGCGAGAAGATTTTTGGAACCAAAGACTCATCTAAGACTATATGAGAAGACCTTTTTCTGCTAGAAGAAGAAAGCAAACACCTGTACCTACTGTTAGACTAGAGTTAATGAGACAACACCGTTTTGCTAAAGATATAAGTTTTCACTATCGTATGGTCTACCTTACTCAAAAAAGATTAGTAAACCTTAGAAGCACAAGAAAAACCCTTACCGAACATATTAACTATTTAGACACAGCTTATAGAGGAGAACTGAATAATAATACAGCAGTATTAAGTTTTCGCAATAATCTTCTTTGGGAAATTCATTTTACCAACGACGAGATATTTAGAACTGAAAACTATATTAGACAGCTAGAACAAAAAGTACAATGTATGCCTTTAGGTTAATAGATGCAAGATCATTATTTAAAAGTTAAACAAGAATTAAATAACCTATACCCAGAATATATTAAATTAAGTAGTACCAAAGAAAACCAGTTAAGACTACAAGAATTAATAGATATAATATCAGGATTAGAATATAAGTTACTAGGATATATAAAGTCCAGAAAGACCGCAAAAAACCAAAAACGATTTAGACCATATTAATTGTATGAGAACACTACCCTTTGTCAGACAAATAGCCATAGATCATTGGTATTTATATAGAGATATAAAGAAAAGACGAGAATATAGACAAGTAGAAAAATCTTTGAGTGCGTATTTAGAGATAATAAATTCAGAAACATTATCATCACTAATACAAAATAGACACTTACAAAGTCAGATTAACGAAGAAACAATCTCTGCTATATCGTGGGAATTACACGGTATAAGAGAAGATATAGCAAGAATTACAACTATAATAGAGCACCATAAGGAAGCTTGTAAAATAAAAATTCCGATAGGGTAATAAATAAGCCTAGAAAAATAGATATATTAAAAAACCTAGAATACTTAGACTTAAGAATATACCCAGAAAATAAATATAGAGCATTAAAAGACCATAGTATTATAAAGTGCAATTTCAGTAACGGAGAACATATACTATATAGTGAAGACAAGCAGTTGAATACATTAGTAGATTTACTCATAAATTTTAGTGAAAAAATACAAGAAAATAATAAAGATATCACTAGAATATTAGAGGTGGTAGAGGCATCTCAAACTAAGCAAAAGAAAACATTCAAAAAATTAAAACAAAATTCTAGATTACTTAAAAACCCAAGAATTAGAATTAGAAAAGAAAGTTCAGACTCTAATTAATAAATCTAATCTAGAAACATTACCTACAAAGACAGAAATAGAAAAGTTAGTTAAAATTATTACAGAAAAACCAAAAGAAATAGAACTAAAAACAACCCACATAGTCTCTAAAATAACGCAACAAGTAGAAGTTTTAACTAGTGACATTAAAGAATTAAAAAAGATAGTAGCAGAACTAAAAGAAATCACTCTTTCATGAGTAGACCAACATTAGCTCAAGAAGAAGCCTCGAAATTAATAGAAAAGTCTATATCTTTACCAGCAGACTATAAAGATTATATACCTAACGCTAAATCGGAC
The DNA here is from genome assembly GCF_019175385.1 of Lycium barbarum. Lineage (NCBI taxonomy): Eukaryota > Viridiplantae > Streptophyta > Magnoliopsida > Solanales > Solanaceae > Lycium > Lycium barbarum. The sequence continues at coordinate 123,191 of NC_083348.1, read as the reverse complement.
CAAATAATAATACGACAAAATATTACTATAATTTCATTAATATTAGAAATAATAAAGAAAATAGAAATAATAGTACCAAGGTTAGAATTATTAGATGAACGCATTTTGTGGTTAACTGAACAACAAAAGAAAAAAAAATAGAGAGACCCCAAAACATAAAGAAGTTGAAGAATTAATAGAACAATTGAAGAAGGTTGAGATAACACCTCAGAAAGAAAAAATTAAAGTAATTAGAAAACCACAAAGATGGACCTTTTTTCAGCTAGACCAAGAAACGAAGGAGGATCAGAAAGGCAAGAAAGACCAAGAGTAAGTTTTTCAGAAAATAGAATAGGTAATAATTTCACCAGAAGAAAACAATCAACAGCTAAGTGAGGTAATAGACGTAGATAGAGATATACAAATTTTCCAACAAAACCAATTAAAACTATTAAATCCAAAAACCTTATATAATATAGGACAGTTCTCAAGTACAGCACAATTATATAGACATTATAAAAAGGAACAATTATCAGCCATAGGAACTAAAGTTACTACAATAAGTTTAATAGACCCAGCGGCTGTAAGACAAATAAAAAATACTGGAAGAAGTTTAATGCATATGGGATTAATAGTAGTAGGATTAAAAGGATTAACTAGAAAGAACTTAGGAACTAAAGTTCTAATAGTGATTTACAACGATAGATGGTCAGACATGAAAAAATTAATAATAGGACTAACGGAGGTAGACATGACAAATAATGGAGGAATCTTTTATATTAGCCCAGATTTTATAATGAATTTAGCAGAATTTGGAAAGCACATAAAAATAGGAATACAGACCAACGGCTATGAAGAAATGTGTAATGGTAATAATTTATTAATATGCGTAGGATTTCTAGGAAAAATGACTAATAATAGTAATACAAAATTTAAAATTAAGGTAGAAGATGTAGTAGAGGTAATGGGAAATAGAGGAATAACACTAATAAAGCCCATAAAGATAAATCCCTAAGAATATGCAGGGATGGAATGGAATCTAGAAGATTTTAATAAGAAAAAGATTCTACAGCCAGAATCTCACCTAATGTACACTAATTCTAAGGGAGAAACATCTATACGTTTTACTAATTATAATTATACGCCACAAAAAGACATAGAAGAAGAAAGTACTCTAGATGAATGTTGACACCCAATTTTGTCCCGCCTTTCCTCTGAAATACCTATTTACGCTTCCAATATTTTTGGCAAATTAAAAAATATATTTATATTTTACTCTTATCAATACTGGCGTTTCATTAATCTATTACAGTTACTAGCTACTACTATTATTATTATTATTATTATTATTATTATTATTATTATTATTATTATTATTATTATTATGTTACCAGTACTATTATAATTCACATTTTTTGTCATTTCGGCACTTTTTACCAGCTTACGCACACGCATCGCATTTATCTTCGCGTAATTCAATAATAGCATTCACTTACTGTTGAATTTCAAATATATTATCGCCCGGCTATTGCGGCGTCAGCTTATTTTCATCTGAGTACTAACAAATACATACTTTTATATCAGGGGATATTTTAGCACACTCAGTACATGATTAATTTAAAATGGGTTTCTTATGTACATTTAGAAGCCAAACTATTTCTTCCACCCAGCCCACATTTTCAATCAATTCAGCCCAAATAATTACCCAAACGGACCAGCCCATACCCGTTTAATCTTGACCCGGACCCGACCCATCCATTTCAAAATAAGGGTTTCCCTTTCATTTTTTGCTCATCAGCCGCCACCCCCGTCGTCTTCTCTGTCCTCTCCCTTCCTCTTTCTCTCCCTTCTCTCCTCACCCCACACCACGCCACTCCACCCACTTCTTTCTGTTCCCTCCACCTTCTCCTGTTCCCCACTCCTCTGCATCCTCTACCTCCGTCTGTCCCCCCGCTCCTCTCTCTCTTCTTGTCAAACGAAAAGCCCTAAAAGTTCCCTAGAAATACTCACTTTTTTGATCCAGTTAGGGGAGGATGTTTTCGATTCACGGAATCCTCCAAGAACAGGTTTGTTTTAGTGGCAGAATCCCCTAGAAATTAAGGTTGAAAAACCTCAAAGTTTTCAAAAATATCAAATTTGCAGTGGTTGTGATAGTTCAAAATATCGAGTCGAAATACTAAAACAAATTTGTTATTTTTTCGTCTGCTCTGTTGTTGTTGTTGTGAATCCGAGCCTCGCAAGCTCGGATTTGGTAGTCTTCGAGGTAGATATCGAAACCTTCCCACCCACTTCGCTGCACTCAAAAAAGGTAATCTTCCTCCTTTTTATTTATTTTAGCATTTATTAGCTATTTTCTACTTATATGTGCTAGATTATTTAGTGTAGTAGCGTTAATCGCTAGATTAGTTCTTGTTTGCATATGCTAATCACTGCTCTGGCCTAGCATGTTTGTTAGTCGCTAGTTTTAAGCCCACTTGAATCCAGTTTAGTTATATTCGACCATGTTTAAATCTTGTTAATTATGTTTATGAGTGTTAGCTTCCTGTTTAATTCCCTCTAAGTTAGTTTTAGTCCGTGTTTGTTGGCTGAGTCTCTATTATGTGGAACTGGACCCTGCTTGTGTTAACTCAGTTTTAAAATTATGTCTAGCTGCAGTTTGTCCTGTTTGAATTTAGCTTGTGCTAAAGATAAGTTTGTGTAATCTGAATTGCATGTGTGTGTTTAGTATAGGAATAGGCCTGTCTGCTGGTGTTTTTACCTAAACATGATTAGTTGAATCAAATGTTCAGTTAAATGAGTGAGAATTATCTGAGATTAGTATAAAGCCTATCTGATTATTTGTTGACTTAGATTGATAGAGTGTAATATGATTAAGAGATATCCTGGTTTAATTTGGACTTAGACTGATAGAGTGTAAATGTTTAAACTAGTCATTTGATAATCTGATAAGCATGTTTTGGACTCAGATCTTGAGACTGTTAATAGAAAAATTCCAATAAATATACCTGAGCTGATATCAAACAGGTTAGAACAAAGGGATTAGTGATGATTGTTTGGTAATATTCTTAGGCTATTAGTGTGACATGAGTGGGAAATGGATTGTTTGGTTTGCTTGTTGGTCTGCTAAAGAGGAAATGGGCTGATCATTCAAGTTTATCTTGTCTCTAATGTCGTATTCTGTATTGTTTGTGTTGTTCATGACATGTTCTGGGAGTATAGGTTGTTGAAAATGGTCGTATATTCTTAAAGGGATTACTTTGGGTCTTATATTAAACTGTTCTTTGTCTGGGGTGTGAGTTTTACCTATTGACTGTTAGTGAGAGCTTTATTTTTTACTGAAAGCAACTTTTAAAATTGTAAGGGGTGGCAGTCTCATTTGATTTTCTGCTTTAAGATTCATGTGACACATCCCATTTGAGCTTGACCCTTGCATCTGCATATTAGCCTCTTGTCTCCACTTGCTTGTTTGAAGTTATCCGTATCTGGTGTTTTATGGATATTTGTTTTGGATTTCTTTTTGTGGGAACATTGACCTCTGGTGAGGAAAAGTGAGGTTGTTTTAATGTTAATCCTGCAAGCATGAATTTCTGTGACACTCCATGACCATGTGAACTAGTCTATTTACTACTATATGTCATATACTCAGATGATGGTGCTCAGCTTGTAATCTATAAGTTCTATTCTGTGTCTTTGCTTGGATTACTTCTATGTTCCCAGGCATGTGTATCACCTGAACCTAGTATTGAGCCTGTTTGTTCTCTCCCATTGTACCTGTATTTGAGTTAACATTGTCTGGGCATAGTAAATCTTACATTTCATCTAATTAGCCTACATGATTTTGTGTCTTGAAACTCCAAAATCCTACTTTTCTTTGGCCTGCTATGTCACTAGTTAAAGCACCATTGCTCAATGGCAAATTAACCATGCTATGCCTGCTCTTATCAGGATGCCATACTTGTTTTATCCATTCTTGTCAAAATCCTGCATGTTTCTTTTTTTTACTTAAAATATTTGTCCCCTTTCACCATGTTTATCTTGTTCTGAGAGTTTCAAATGCTGCAAGTTGACTTATTCCTGGCTATCTGTTTTCAAGGTTCTTCGAGTATTTAAGATGTCTTCCTTTTTTTCTCAGAAATGCATTCTGTACTTTTAGTGTTGGTGGTATATTTTTCTTTCCTATATGATATATTTACTCCCTTCTGTATGTGCTGCATATTAAGTCCATCCTTGAATATTAGAATGACATGAAATGCCCTAATGTATCAAACCAGGCATATGATGGTATATTAGTATTTGGTTTCTGTTTTTATACACATCATACTGCATTTTTTTTATCTCTTTTGTTCCTGGTACTGCCTCTATACTTCGAAAGCTGTCTAAACATATGTGAACATGTCCCTGTGTGGATCTGGTTGTTGATTTACGAGAAAATATACCATGGATATGCCTGAATATACCAGATATACGCAGTCCCGCATACTGTTAGCATAAGGGGAACTTGTATATTTAGTATAAATCAAGTATATTATTAATATAAGTACAGATTTTGTAGCCTATGCATGCAGTTGGGTTAAGTCTCGTTAGCTATTTATTATTGGGCCTCCTTTATGTGCTAAGCTTTCAGTTTATACTGGGCCAGTCTAAAATTGATTTTAAGTGACTTATTTGATTTGGGACTTCTGTGGGTTGCTTGAATTAGTCTAAAGCCTTTTCTTTTCTCCCTGTCTCTATTTCATTTTTTAGATATACATAGTATATACACAACCCACTGATCTATTTCTAGTTTACATTTCGTATGCTTGACCTTATTCTTTGATTGTATACTAATCCTTTTCTTGCCATTTTCTTTATGCATGAACATCGCGTACGAGTCCGGGGGACTCATCTTCTCCTGTATTCGGCGTTGGGCTAAAATCCCAACGAAACTCTCCTCCTGTGTCAGCCCAGCCCGCACCACAAAATAGAAAACAAAACTGGGCCGAAGCCCAATAGCAAAACAGCCCGCAGCAACAAAAAAAAAAGACTTTATGGGCCAAGGCCCAATAGGCATGAACAGTGCGCAACAGTTTACAAATGGGCTGAGCCCATTCTCCCCAACTGCAGCTACAGATCACAGTGGCCCGAAACGGGCAGGCCCATTTGATATTAGTTGGCCTCTTTTATTTTAGTTTTGTGCTCTTTAACTTGTATTATGTGACTAACTTTTTATTTTGTTTTTATTTTCTTAATTTAGGTGAACCTTAGCAAATTTAGTGGGTTAGATTTAGTATAATGGGTAGTAAATTTAAGAGAGAAACTCAATTAATACCATAAGTTTCGTTTTCTTCTCTTTACATTAAAGTTATTTATAGTATCTTAATATTTACTTTAAGAACAATTGATTTTTAAAATAGAATATTTTTGAATCAAAGGAATTATGTTTTATTTATTACCATATTAGAAAATTAAACGTCACTAATATACAAATATTAATCCGAGTATATTTTATAAACAGTTTAGATTAATTTGATTATACATATTTTGAGTCGAACATAGTTAAATAAGTTAATAAGAAAGAGAAAGAAAACCCATCACCTTTTGCATTCTATTTATAAAATAGTTTAGATTAAGTAAGCATATCTAACCAATTGAACTTTAAAGCCTCATTTACATTATTTTAAACCTTTTGCATTCTATTCATAACGAGTCTAGATTTCCTACATCACTATACTCATATAATGTCATTTTATTCCAAGTCAAATTGGCTAGGCTTTCTCTTAAAAAGCTTCTATTTATATACAAATCATTATATTTTGCAAGTCTCATTTTTAAAATAAAAATTATTATTTTAAGCTTAACAACATTTATAAGTTTTATTTTTTAAGTGGACTACTATGTATTTCTTCAAGTTAGTTTAAATAGCATTATTATGTTTTTTCTTTAAAACCTCAATAACACTTACAACCTATTTTGCTTAAGATTTAAGCATTATATTTAATCTAAATTAATTAACCTCAGTTTGGCCGGACAACCGTAGTTAACTGATTCTAAAGGATGCCTAACCCCTTCCCTTTAGGATAATATAGAGCCCTTACCTGGAATCACATTGGTTAAGCAGACTATTAATGGAGGTTTAGTTTTAACTTTACCTTAGTTAACATCTAGGTGTCCTAATTCACCGTTAAATTAATTAGGTGGCGACTCCTTAAAACAAAATAAATAGGAATCACCAATATGTTGTACTCTAAATTATAACCCGGTTAAAATGGGTATGACAGCTTGGCGACTCCACTGGGGACTTAGGTTCTTAACCATAACAACTTAGGTTAATAAATAATTTGTTGGATGTTTTGTTTGTTTTGCTTTATTTTGCCTGTATTGTTGCTTTATATGCTTTTAAGTATTTTTATTATTATTTCATTCCTTATATGCATTTTTTATGTAATATGTATATTACTGCTTTCCTTAAATTGACATTCCGTTCATATTTCCTCCATTTCTGGAAAACTCACACTATCACACGTACACGCGAGGTGTGTTTTGCGCACCCGCAAATTTCTTCAAAAATCCAAAATTTTAGGAGAGTTGGCGTATGCGCGGGGTGTCCGAATAACGGTGACCGCATAGCCTTCTCACTCGAGTAGTCCGCTCGGGAACCTTGTGTCTAGTAAACCCACTCTTAGTCTACCTAGGGTAGAGCGAAAACCAAAACCTTGTAAGGACATGCATCATTTTAAACCTAAGAGGCTTAATACCCTTGGTGTATTAAGTTCATTAGTCAACCTTACCAAATGTCCAAATGAGTCTATGACTCTAAGTGGCACTATTCACTATCTATGTGCATTATTTGAAGGACAAATATGTGGAATATGTGGACCTGGTACTCTATAGATAAATATTTCAGAAAAAACTGACATTTTGTTGCAGGTTGTCGTGGAGCATCCAATTAATGCCGAAGGGTTGAAGACAACTAAAAGAAATTAGTGGAGATGAAGTGTTAGATATCTTAGATTAACTTTGAATTATATTATTAAACCGGCATGTAATAAATTTTTATTATTCTTGTAAATTAGTTTTAGGAAGAGTTATGGAATGATACATAAAAGACATGTTTGTCCTTCAAATGTTCGTTAGGCCTACCTCTGGCATAAAGAGGTCCCTTGCATTATAGAACGCGATGTATTATGTGCAATAATGTGTTTATGTGCAATAACATGTCCTTACACCATATTGACTCGTTTTCTTTTTTCTTTTCTTGTTTTATCTTTTTTTCTTTTAAAACTCACTTTTCAAAACAAAAGGTTGACTTGTGCTAAAGGGAAACTAGCGGAGCATTCATATTTCACACGGTCTAAAGCCAATAAATTAGACTCTGACTCACTACTAATCACCTGGTTAACCAAAAAGACTCGTTCTAAAATAGAGAAAAGTTTGATCAATACAACACTTCATCTGAGCCATCTCCTCTATTGAACCAGAAACGCAATTGGAGATCATTGCTCGTCTGGAGCGACGAGTTGCTGAACTAAGTCACATGGTACTTCAAAATCAGTCATTTTCTCAAACTCCACCACATATGACTCCATCTCATGGGGTTCGTTAGACTTTGCCTATGCCAGATTCCCAAACTTGGATGAGCTTAACCAAGCAAATTATTTTACCACTTCTCAATCAGCTTATTCCGACCGAACCAGGCACCCACCTCATAATGCGGGTATTTTAAATTTCAGTTCAGGCACCCACCTCATAATACGGGTATTTTAAATTTCAGTTCAGGCACCCACCTCATAATGCGGGTATTTTTAAATTTCAGTCCCACCTCATAATACGGGCATTTTAATTTCAGTCAGGCGCCCACCTTCCAATGCGGGTATTCCATTTTAAAGCTCTAGCACACAAAGTAGAGTATGCATCAGGATCTAGGCACACAACCCGATCTATTCATCAGGGTCCCAACACACAATTTTGTAGTCCCTTTCAATCCATGGCTCTGAGTTCGGTCGCCCCTCTAGCAATGAATCATTTTCCTCCCCAACAAGTTTTCACGAACTACGTCTGGCCTGATTCCTTTGGGATACGTAGGCAACCCAAGGCGGGTTCGGCCCTTCTATTTTAAAATTTCAAAATCTTTGGTTTGTCCAACTGTTTTAGTCCCTATAAGATACATAAGGGTTTTGTATAAATTTTTGGTCTTCCCATCGTTTAAATTCATGTGTCCTAACGTCTTGAAACTGGGACAAATTTTTGAAATCGGTCAAGTCGCTTTCAAAAAATTTCATTACAACTTTCTCACTTTTCAATTGTTTAGAACTGTGCGCCTCCAGAACTAGAAACTGGGCAATTTTTTTTAGAAATAGCACAAGAGTGGTCTTAATTGTTCAGCGATTTTAAATAAAGTCCATCCATATCCTTCTAAAAATGTGGATAAGTTTGAATTCGAGTATTCACAATCATTTTGTCTATTAGAGCCACTAAGTATCCCCTTTCGAAGTCAACCAAATCTCATTACTCTTAATTTCAAAGGACTTTCTTTATTACTTATTACTGAAACTCCTTGGCAAAGCAAAATATCTGGTGGGGCCTCGAAGAACGTGGACACGACCGGGACAAGAATCAATTTAAGGACCAAGTTCCCCAACAAGCACAAGTCAACCAATTTTCTTTAAACTCGTAATTTTTCTTTGATGAGACAGGGTTCAGTTAATATGGATGTGGCGCATATTTGACTCTTCTTCAAATTTTAATTATGGACGTGAACAAAGAATTAGCTTTCTTCGAAAGGCAAACATTCTTCAATGTGGATATAAATTTAGCTTGCACTAAGCGGTGGACGTTGTTCCACTCCTCATGAAATTATTGCAACAGTGGACATGAATTTATCTTCTCAACCAAGGGTTGTAAGTGTAATTCTTTCAAACCCAGCTATTTACATATTCTTACCACCAACAGTTGTTTTAGCTCGTGGCATTTCTCGATGGATCAAGGACACATAATCGTGGAGTTAACCTTCTTCAAAGTGGATACGGACATGGCCACCTGTTATCGGTTTGAATTCCTCAAGTTTATCATCACTTCATACATATTTATTTATTTCAAGTCGCAAACAAGTTCTTTTTAGAATGTAGTATTTAATGAGACGACAGGATCGAAATCTTGCATCATATGTTAAATCATGGGGACAATTGTAGATTTAACTTACATCACAACGGGACGTGAATTAGGATGTGGAATTATATCTCTTCACTAATGGTTTTGTGAATGTGGACATAAACGTGGATATACATTTCTACATTACAAATTGTGAGAGTAGACGTGGATTTATACTTCAATATCGTAGATTGTGTGGTCGTGGATTTATTTTCTGCATGGTGGATATTGTGGACGTGGAAGTGGATTTGTCTTTTTACGTTATAAACATTGTGGATGTGGACGTGGAGGTGGATTTATCTTTCTCGCATTATACAATTAGTGAAAATGGACGGGGATATAAATTTACATGCTACGCATCTTGTGGATATGGACATGAAATTCTACATTATAAAATTTGTAGAAGTGGATGTGGATTTATATTTTTACCGTGGATGTGGACGTGGAAGTGGATTTATATTTTTACATTATAAAATTTGTGGAAGTGGACATGGATTTATTTTTCTGCAATGTGCATATTGTGGACGTGGAAGTGGATTCATCTTTTTACATTATAAACATTGTGGACGTGGACGTGGACGTGGATTTATCTTTCTTGCATTACAAAATTTGTGGAAGTGGATGTGGATTTATATTTTTGTACCGTGGAAGTGGATGTGGATTTATATTTTTTGTACCACGAAAGTGGACGTGGATTTATATTTTTGTACCACGAAAGTGGACGTGGATTTACATTTTGTACCGTGGAAGGGGATTTATATTTTTTGTACAGTGGAAGTGGATGTGGATTTATATTTTTTGTACCACGAAAGTGGACGTGGATTTATATTTTTGTACCACGAAAGTGGACGTGGATTTACATTTTGTACCGTGGAAGTGGACGTGGATTTATATTTTGTATAGTGGAAGTGGATGTGGATTTATATTTTTGTACAGTGGAAGTGGATGTGGATTTATATTTTTGTACAGTGGAAGTGGATGTGGATTTATATTTTTGTACAGTGGAAATGGATGTGGATTTATATTTTTTGTACCACGAAAGTGGACGTGGATTTATATTTTTGTACCACGAAAGTGGACGTGGATTTACATTTTGTACCGTGGAAGTGGATGTGGATTTATATTTTTTGTACAGTGGAATTGGATGTGGATTTATATTTTTTGTACCACGAAAATGGACGTGGATTTATATTTTTGTACCACGAAAGTGGACATGGATTTATATTTTTGTACCACGAAAGTGGACGTGGATTTACATTTTGTACCGTGGAAGGGGATTTATATTTTTTGTACAGTGGAAGTGGATGTGGATTTATATTTTTTGTACCACGAAAGTGGACGTGGATTTATATTTTTGTACCACGAAAGTGGACGTGGATTTACATTTTGTACCGTGGAAGGGGATTTATATTTTTTGTACAGTGGAAGTGGATGTGGATTTATATTTTTTGTACCACGAAAGTGGACGTGGATTTATATTTTTGTACCACGAAAGTGGACGTGGATTTACATTTTGTACCGTGGAAGTGGACGTGGATTTATATTTTGTATAGTGGAAGTGGATGTGGATTTATATTTTTGTACAGTGGAAGTGGATGTGGATTTATATTTTTGTACAGTGGAAGTGGATGTGGATTTATATTTTTGTACAGTGGAAATGGATGTGGATTTATATTTTTTGTACCACGAAAGTGGACGTGGATTTATATTTTTGTACCACGAAAGTGGACGTGGATTTACATTTTGTACCGTGGAAGTGGATGTGGATTTATATTTTTTGTACAGTGGAATTGGATGTGGATTTATATTTTTTGTACCACGAAAATGGACGTGGATTTATATTTTTGTACCACGAAAGTGGACATGGATTTACATTTTGTACCGTGGAAGTAGATGTGGATTTATATTTTTGTACAGTGGAAGTGGACGTGGATTTATATTTTTTGTACCACGAAAGTGGACGTGGATTTACATTTTGTACCGTGGAAGTGGACGTGGATTTATATTTTTGTACCGAGGAAGTGGATGTGGATTTATATTTTGTACAGTGGAAGTAGATGTGGATTTATATTTTGTACAGTGGAAGTGGATGTGGATTTATATTTTTGTACAGTGGAAGTGGATGTGGATTTATATTTTGTACAATGGAAGTGGACGTGGATTTATATTTTTGTACCGTGGAAGTGGATGTGGATTTATATTTTTTACACTGTGGAAGTGGATGTGGATTTACATTTGTACCGTGGAAGTGGACGTGGATTTATATTTTTGTACCGTGGAAGTGGATGTGGATTTATATTTTTTTGTACAGTGGAAGTGGATGTGGATTTATATTTTTGTACAGTGGAAGTGGATGTGGATTTATATTTTGTACAGTGGAAGTGGATGTGGATTTATATTTTGTACAGTGGAAGTGGATGTGGATTTATATTTTTGTACAGCGGAAGTGGACGTGGATTTATATTTTTTTACCGTGGAAGTGGATGTGGATTTATATTTTTACACCGCGGAAGTGGATGTGGATTTATATTTTTTGTACAGTGGAAGTGGATGTGGATTTATATTTTAGATTTCCTTAAAATAAACGTGGATGTGGATTTAGATTTCGTTAAAGTGGATATCAATGTCGACTTAATTCTTCTTCAAGTGGAAGCCATAAATTTAAGCTCCAAAGTATGTTGCGGATTCAACTTTCAAACAGGGGTTACAAGTGTAAACTTCTCCAACCCTGTCTTATTTACACATATATTTCTTTATTGCTAACAATTGTTTTTAGCTTGTGGCTTTTGACAATATTAAAGTTAGCGTCACACATCAACTCGTGGAACTATTTCTTCGGCAGCGAACTGGGGCAATTTGTTGGGAAGAATAATCAGACTTCTCGATAAGGGTCAAGGATCTACCTCGAACACTCATCTCCAACCCCAAATATTCCTCTTCCATTCCAGCAATTCAGTTTTCAGAATTCCCAAGTTCTATCATAATACCCAGTGTCATCATAATTCGACACTGGGACAATTTTGCAAAGATTCGCGCCAATCGGGATTCGTTAGTCATGAGGTGTCGTAGTTATCCCAGAACTACACTCGGCCTGATTCTCGTGCAACCCGAGTTATGTAGGCAACTCAGAGACCAGAGTTCGGCCATAATCCTCTCAAATTTCCTTTAGCCGGGACAAAATAGGCTACTGAGTCAACGTCTTTGCCCGACAATTCTTTTCATCATTACCGGGCAAAGAGGGACAAGTTGTTGACACCCACTTTTGTCCCGCCTTTCCTCCGAAATACCTATTTACGCTTCCAATATTTTTGGCAAATTAAAAAATATATTTATATTTTACTCTTATCAATACTGGCGTTTCATTAATCTATTACAGTTACTAGCTGCTATTATTATTATTATTATTATTATTATTATTATTATTATTATTATTATTATTATTATTATTATTATTATTATTATTATTATTATTATTATTATTATTATTATTATGTTACCAGTACTATTATAATTCACATTTTTTGTCATTTCGGCACTTTTTACCAGCTTACGCACACGCATCGCATTTATCTTCGCGTAATTCAATAATAGCATTCACTTACTGTTGAATTTCAAATATATTATCGCCCGGCTATTGCGGCGTCAGCTTATTTTCATCTGAGTACTAACAAATACATACTTTTATATCAGGGGATATTTTAGCACACTCAGTACATGATTAATTTAAAATGGGTTTCTTATGTAAATTTAGAAGCCAAACTATTTCTTCCACCCAGCCCACATTTTCAATCAATTCAGCCCAAATAATTACCCAAACGGACCAGCCCATACCCGTTTAATCTTGACCCGGACCCGACCCATCCATTTCAAAATAAGGGAAACCCTTTTAGGGTTTCCCTTTCATTTTTTGCTCATCAGCCGCCACCCCCGTCGTCTTCTCTGTCCTCTCCCTTCCTCTTTCTCTCCCTTCTCTCCTCACCCCACACCACGCCGCTCCACCCACTTCTTTCTGTTCCCTCCACCTTCTCCTGTTCCCCACTCCTCTGCATCCTCTACCTCCGTCTGTCCCCCCGCTCCTCTCTCTCTTCTTGTCAAACGAAAAGCCCTAAAAGTTCCCTAGAAATACTCACTTTTTTGATCCAGTTAGGGGAGGATGTTTTCGATTCACGGAATCCTCCAAGAACAGGTTTGTTTTAGTGGCAGAATCCCCTAGAAATTAAGGTTGAAAAACCCCAAAGTTTTCAAAAATATCAAATTTGCAGTGGTTGTGATAGTTCAAAATATCGAGTCGAAATACTAAAACAAATTTGTTGTTTTTTCGTCTGCTCTGTTGTTGTTGTGAATCCGAGCCTCGCAAGCTCGGATTTGGTAGTCTTCGAGGTAGATATCGAAACCTTCGCACCCACTTCACTGCACTCAAAAAAGGTAATCTTCCTCCTTTTTATTTATTTTAGCATTTATTAGCTATTTTCTTCTTATATGTGCTAGATTATTTAGTGTAGTAGCGTTAATCGCTAGATTAGTTCTTGTTTGCATATGCTAATCACTGCTCTGGCCTAGCATGTTTGTTAATCGCTAGTTTTAAGCCCACTTGAATCCAGTTTAGTTATATTCAACCATGTTTAAATCTTGTTAATTTTGTTTATGAGTGTTAGCTTCCTGTTTAATTCCCTCTAAGTTAGTTTTAGTCCGTGTTTGTTGGCTGAGTCTCTATTATGTGGAACTGGACCCTGCTTGTGTTAACTCAGTTTTAAAATTATGTCTAGCTGCAGTTTGTCCTGTTTGAATTTAGCTTGTGCTAAAGATAAGTTTGTGTAATCCGAATTGCATGTGTGTGTTTAGTATAGGAATAGGCCTGTCTGCTGGTGTTTTTACCTAAACATGATTAGTTGAATCAAATGTTCAGTTAAATGAGTGAGAATTATCTGAGATTAGTATAAAGCCTATCTGATTATTTGTTGACTTAGATTGATAGAGTGTAATATGATTAAGAGAAATCCTGGTTTAATTTGGACTTAGACTGATAGAGTGTAAATGTTTAAACTAGTCATTTGATAATCTGATAAGCATGTTTTGGACTCAGATCTTGAGACTGTTAATAGAAAAATTCCAATAAATATACCTGAGCTGATATCAAACAGGTTAGAACAAAGGGATTAGTGATGATTGTTTGGTAATATTCTTAGGCTATTAGTGTGACATGAGTGGGAAATGGATTGTTTGGTTTGCTTGTTGGTCTGCTAAAGAGGAAATGGGCTGATCATTCAAGTTTATCTTGTCTCTAATGTCGTATTCTGTATTGTTTGTGTTGTTCATGACATGTTCTGGGAGTATAGGTTGTTGAAAATGGTCGTATATTCTTAAAGGGATTACTTTGGGTCTTATATTAAACTGTTCTTTGTCTGGGGTGTGAGTTTTACCTATTGACTGTTAGTGAGAGCTTTATTTTTTACTGAAAGCAACTTTTAAAATTGTAAGGGGTGGCAGTCTCATTTGATTTTCTGCTTTAAGATTCATGTGACACATCCCATTTGAGCTTGACCCTTGCATCTGCATATTAGCCTCTTGTCTCCACTTGCTTGTTTGAAGTTATCCGTATCTGGTGTTTTATGGCTATTTGTTTTGGATTTCTTTTTGTGGGAACATTGACCTCTGGTGAGGAAAAGTGAGGTTGTTTTAATGTTAATCCTGCAAGCATGAATTTCTGTGACACTCCATGACCATGTGAACTAGTCTATTTACTACTATATGTCATATACTCAGATGATGGTGCTCAGCTTGTAATCTATAAGTTCTATTCTGTGTCTTTGCTTGGATTACTTCTATGTTCCCAGGCATGTGTATCACCTGAACCTAGTATTGAGCCTGTTTGTTCTCTCCCATTGTACCTGTCACACCCCATTTTAACCGGGTGGAATTAGGAGTACAACGTATTGGTGATTCCTATTTATTTTGTTTTAAGGAGTCGCCACCTAATTAATTTAACGGTGAATTACGACACCTAGAGGTTAATTAAGGCAAAGTTAAAACTAAACCTCAATTAATAGTCTGCTTAACCAGTATGATTCTAGGTAAGGGCTCTATATTATTCTAAAGGGAAGGGGTCAGGCATCCTTTAGAATCCGTTAACTTACGGTTATCCGACCAAACTTAGGTTAATTAATTAAAGTTAAAGATGTAAATATAGCATTTAGATTTTAAGAGATGGGCTTGTAATGCTGCTAGCCTTTCAAAAGGAAAATATGAATGGTTTAAAACGAGACTTATACATATTGTTAAGGATTTAAATAATAAGGCTAAAAATAAGACTAATACTTTGTATAAAAGGAGATCTTAGAATGCTATTCGAAATAATGCTGCTAATAGTTTTAAAGGAAGTAGCATAATAAAAAATGAAATTACAAAATATGATAATTTACATATAAGTAGAAGAAGATGTGAATTGATGCAATGTTTTAATTATTATTTAAACGAACTAGGTAATGAGGTATTAATTGACTTTAAGTTTTAGAAGCGTGGATAAAAAATACAAAATAGTTAGAGATTTTCTTTATCCAATTTGTTATCTTTATTAACTATGCTTAATTAAGAATATGCGCGATTGATTCAAAATTCGAAGAGTTGTTTAAAATATGTTTGAATTTATGTTTGCATATTAATGAGAAGTAAATATTACGGATACTGTAAATAACTTTAATATAAAAAGAAAAAAAATGGAATTTTATGGAATTAATTATTGATCTCCCTTTAAATTAACTACCCATTACTAAAACTAAACCCTACTAGTTGCTAAGGTTCAACTATTTTAAGAAAATAAAGCAAGATAAAGGGTTAGTTGCATAATACAAATTAAATGCACAAAAAAGTAAAGATAGGAAAGCCAATAAGCTAAATGAGCTCAGCCCATTTTCGGACTGTTGCTGTGTGGGCTTTGGCCCAGGAGATTTCATTTCGTTGTGGATGGATTGAATGATGAACGACTCGGGAGAAATTACGTTGGGCTTTTAGCCCAACATCTAATGCGGCAGGGAAACGAGTCCCTCGGACTCGTACGCGAGGTTCATGCAAAGAAATGAGAGAAAAGAGGATTAGTATATAATCGATGAATAAGACCAAACATGTAAAATATAAATTCAAGAGAATCTTATTTCATGGAATCAACTAGCCTAGCATATGCAGTTACAGGGAAGGGAGCCTAATGATGAATTAAGAGAGCTGTTGTTTGAGCAATTGGGAAGTCTAATGAATTTGATAAAGGTTAAATTGATATCCCATTCAATTCAGTTCATAACACAATAACTAATGGAACAACTGGAGACTAACTTAAATTAAAGCGTGGATCGACTAGACATGTAAAGGAGACCTATCTCTAAACACATTTGATGCTTTGATACTAGGATAACAATTGAGGCTCAAACTATAAGCATATAAATATGATACGTAATTTAATGGTAAGTTTTGATCTCCTAGATTTCTGATTTTGACAGACAACTTTTAAGGAAAACATCCTAATCCCATACAATTTAAGGGAGAAAAGATTAAAAGATTTGCTAAGCTAAAATATGAATTGCTGGTTTTGTTACTTACATTAGTATAAACGTGCCTTTAAATCCAATACCACATTGACTCATAACACGAACTCAAAATTCGAACACAATACAAAACGACCTCGCATTAAGGCAGCGACTGATAGCTAAAACCCATAGATCCTTTAAGGGTAAACCAATCTTAAAATCAAACTGTCATGAAATGAAATAGACACATCAAAATATTTTGGGTTTGCTGCAAAGCTAGGTGTTTAAAAGGATTCTCATATAGCTCCCAAACACAACAGAAGTTAACACACACATATATTTTAGACTAAACTAATTCTGAAATGATGAGATTATTATTTCAAATGCATCATGCAAACCCAGAACTGGACAGAACTTGTCTTTTAAAACTAGTAGCAGACTCTTCAAGGCATCGCTGTTACTGCTAAACGAAATAGTTCTTCATCACATATATGCTAAGTTTTGACATGGATCCTCAACTTCCTCAGAGAAAATTCAAAATAAGCAGACTTGTACTATAATTACTACTTAGGCAGAAAGAAGCAAAGTATAATATAAAGGCAAAATATCTAAAGTCACGTTAGCCTGACACTTATTAATCCAAAGGGTTGCCAACTTCAATTAATATTTAATTGAAAACTAGAACAAATCTTGATCTACTGGAAACTTATATCCAAAATTATGACTGGAGCTTAACAAACTTTTCAACATCATTAAAGATGAACAAAAAAACATATTGTTCCTTATCCTTTTCCAGTGATCAAATAAATAGCTAGCCACTCAATCTTAAGAGTTATTCTGAAGGACAAAACATGAAAGAAAAGAGATCACTGAACCCAATATGTTTTAACTCATTTTTTGATTTATTTTATATGGAAATAGGCTCAAGCTTCCTATTATCATGATATCTAATGTACATTTTAATGAGTCACATAAAGGAATTTGAACACAAATAAGTCTTTATCTTATTACTCTGAATCAAATAAGGGACAATAATGAACACCTTTTTGAACCCCATTAATTACAAAGGTCTTATTCCTTTACAGTAAGTGTTCTCAATCGATCAACAAACAATATGTGAAAAAGAAAAAGAATCATTTTAAAGAGATAGAACATGATTCAAAGATTTGGGGTTGGAAACCGAAGTGGCCATGCAAGCTTCAAGTTAAACCTCATTTTTAAACTTAGCTAAAAAAGGGTACAGGGAAGGATCACCAACCATAACTTGCTATTCATATACAAACATGTACAGAGGACTTTTAAGTCATGTAATTCTTCTTCTTCTTTTTTTAAGAGTATTTAATGGTTAACCTTTGAGTGAAACATTCTGAGAAACATACATCTTAGACATGAACCATAATTTTTAGCTCCAATAATCTCAAACCAGGTAGAGTGCATTTAAAAAAAAGGAAAAAAATAAACATTCAAATCTGAGGCAAGCTCATGAATTGGATTTAGTTCTTCGTAAGTTTAGCTGGCCACTAAATGAACATTTAGATGCACAGGCACATGGGACCATAGTCCCTTTAATCATACATTGATAACCAAACTTAAATGATCTCTAAACCACCAAGTCATACTTAATTAAATTATCTTCATTTTGGGCAAGAATGATACTAAAGCAGACTAATCCAAACAATGCCTATTAAGCTGGGATTCATTAAGCTACTGATTCATAATAAACCAAGCTTATAACCATCCCACAAAATTAGTAACAAGCACTTATACAGTTATACCACACAAATGACATTTGAACTAAAAGAAATCTATAACTAACTTACACTTTAACTAAGATTGAGCTGACTAACAATCATATTAATAGTGCACCAAGCTCATTGTTTAAACTAGAATAGAATCAACATTGTATGATTATACGCCAAGCTAACAATCATATGACAGATAGAATTAAATACCAAAATAAAATAACAAAAAGAATTGGGAATTACCTGCTTCGGGTGCAGCGAAGTGGGTACGGGGGTTTTCAGATTTACCTTGACGACTACCAAAACGGAGCTCGAAAGGCTCGGATTCACAGCAACGAACAGATGAATAAACAGACAAACAATTGTGTTGATGTTTTTTGACTCGATATTTCGAATTGTCACAACCACTGCAAACTTGTTATTTTTTAGGAGGGGATTTTGATTTTAAGGCTTCAATTCTTGGGGGGTTTTCCTCAATTCCCAAAAATCCTCCTTTCTACTGATTTGGAGATGACTATTTATAGGGCGATTTAAGGGTTTCTTGTGACGAAGAGAGAGAGGAGAGAGGAGACAGAGTGTAGTGGGTGACAGAGGCGTGGGGGGACAGGGGTAAGTGGAGAGGAGCGGGGTGCGAGAGAGAGGAGAAGTGGAGAGGGAGTGGGAGCGGGAGCGGGAAGATGATGAAAGAGAGGGAGAGGTGAAGGGATGGGGCCGGCTGGAAAGTGACGAGAATGAAAGGAAACCCTAAAAGGGTTTCCTTTATTTTGGGAACGGATCCGGGTCGGGTCAAAATGGTTTAATGGACTGGGTATTAAAATAATGGGCTAGCGAATTAAAACACGGACTGGTAAAAAAAATTGGGATCAAAATATGGGCTGGTCAGGAAATATTTATGAGTTGATTGGGCTTTGATTTGGGATCCGATAAATCAAAATACGGACTGAGTGCAAGAAATAGTTTGGCTTCTAAGTTTGAATAAAAAACTTATTTTAATTAACGATATACCGAGGGTGCTTAATACAAAAATGTGTGATTATTAGGACTCGGGTGATAAAATTATATGATGCTATAATAGCCGTGCAATAATATTTTGAAAATCCACCGTAAAATAAATACTATTATCTAATTATGCAAAGATAAATGCGATGTGTGTGCGTAAACTGGTACAATGTAAAAAATTGTGAATTATAATAATAGTAATAAATAATAATAATAATAATAATAATAATAATAATAATAATAATAATAATGATAGTAACTGTAATAGAATAATGAAGTGCCGGTATTGATAAGAGGCTAATAATTTAGTAAAAAATAAATATATATATTTTTAATTTTCTAAAAATTTTAGAAGCATAAATAGGTATTTTGGAGGAGAGGCGGGACAAAATTGGGTGTCAACAACTTGTCCCTCTTTGCCCGGTAATGATGAAAGAGTTGTCGGGCAAAGACGTTGACTCAGTAGCCTATTTTGTCCCAGCTAAAGGAAACTCGAGAGGATTATGACCGAACACTGGTCTCTGAGTTGCCTACATATCTCGGGCTGCACGAGAATCAGGTCGAGTGTAGTTCTGGGACAACTACGACACCTTATGACTAATGAGCCCCGATTGGCGCGAATCTTGCAAAATATTGTCCCAGTGTTGAATTATGATGGCACTGGGCATTTGAGAATTCTGAAAATTGAATTGCTGGAATGCAAAAGAATACTTGTGATTAGAGACGAGTGTTCGAGGTAGATCTTTGACCCGTGTCGGGAAGTCTGATTATCCTTCCCGACAAATTTGCCCCAGTTCGCTGCCGAAGAAATAGTTCCACGATTTGATGTGCGATGCCAACTTTGATACTGTTCAAAGCCACCAGCTAAAAACAAATGTTAGCAATAAAGAAATATATGTGGAAATAAGACAGGGTTGGAAAAGTTTACACTTGTAACCCCTGTTTCGAAAGTTGAATCCACAATATACTTTGGAGATGAATTAAATTTACGGCTTCCAATTGAGTCGACATTGAGATCCACTTTAACGAGAGCTAAATCCACATCCACGTTTATTTTAACGAAATATAAATCCACATCCACTTCCACTGTACAAAAATATAAATCCACATCCACTTTCGTAGTGCAAAAATATAAATCCACGTCCACTTTCGTGGTACAAAATATAAATCCACGTCCACTTCCACTGTACAAAAATATAAATCCACATTCACTTCCACTATACAAAAATGTAAATCCACGTCCATTTTCGTGGTGCAAAAATATAAATCCACGTCCACTTTCGTGGTACAAAAATATAAATCCACGTCCACTTCCACTGTACAAAAATATAAATCCACGTCCACTTCCACTGTACACAAATGTAAATCCACGTCCACTTTCGTGGTGCAAAAATATAAATCCACGCCCACTTTCGTGGTACAAAAATATAAATCCACGTCCACTTCCACTGTACAAAAATATAAATCCACATCCACTTCCACTGTACAAAAATGTAAATCCACGTCCACTTTCGTGGTGCAAAAATATAAATCCACGTCCACTTTCGTGGTACAAAAATATAAATCCACGTCCACTTCCACTGTACAAAAATATAAATCCACATCCACTTCCACTGTACACAAATGTAAATCCACGTCCACTTTCGTGGTGCAAAAATATAAATCCACGCCCACTTTCGTGGTACAAAAATATAAATCCACGTCCACTTCCACTGTACAAAAATATAAATCCACATCCACTTCCACTGTACAAAAATGTAAATCCACGTCCACTTTCGTGGTGCAAAAAATATAAATCCACGTCCACTTTCGTGGTACAAAATATAAATCCACGTCCACTTCCACTGTACAAAAAATGTAAATCCACGTCCACTTCCACAGTGCAAAAAATAAATCCACGTCCGCATTTCACGGTACAAAAATGTAAATCCACATCCACTTCCACAATGCAAAAAATAAATCCACGTCCACTTCCACAGTGCAAAAATATAAATCCACGTCCGCATTTCACGGTACAAAAAATGTAAATCCACATCCACTTCCACAGTGTAGAAAAATAAATCCATGTCCACTTCCACAATGCAAAAATATAAATCCACGTCCGTATTTCACGGTACAAAAATGTAAATCCACATCCACTTCCACAGTGCAGAAAAATAAATCCACGTCCACTTCCACAGTGCAAAAATATAAATCCACGTCCGCACTTCACGGTACAAAAAATGTAAATCCACATCCACTTCCACGTCCGTATTGCACGGTACAAAAATAAATCCACATCCACTTCCACGTCCGTATTATACGGTACCAAAAATAAATCCACATTCACTTCCACGTTCGTATTATACGGTACAAAAATAAATCCACATCCACTTCCACAATGCAAAAAATAAATCCACATCCACTTTCCACGGTGCAAGAAAATAAATCCACCTCCATTTTCACAAACTTTAAAAATAAATCCACTTCCACGTCCACATTGTTCATATAAATCCACATCCCCTTCCACAATTTTATTTTTTTATAATGTACAATTATAAATCTACTTCCACGTCCACATCCACAATGTAAAAAAAATGTAAATCCACGTCCACTTTAAAAATAGTATTGTAGAAAGGTATCCACGTTTATATCCACATCCTAATCCACGTCCCGTTGTGACGGAAGTTAAATCTATAATTATCCCCACAATTTAATAAATGATGCAAGATTTCGATCTTGTCATCTTAGTAAATATCACATTCTAAAAAAAAATAACTTGTTATCGACTTGAAATAAATAAGTATATGTAAAGTGATGAAAAAGTTGAGGAATTTAACCCGATAATAGGTGACCATGTCCGTATCCACCTTGAAGAAAGTTAAATCCACGATTATGTGTCCTTGATCCATCGAGAAATGCCACGAGCTAAAACAACTGTTAGTGATAAGAATATGTAAATAACTGGGTTTGAAAGAATTATGCTCACAGCCCTTGGTTGAGAAGATAAATTCGTTTCCACTGTTGTGATTAAGATTTCATGATGAGTGGAACAACATCCACCGTTTAGCGCAAGCTACCTTTGCATCCATGTTGAAGAATATTTGCCCTTTTGAAGAAAGCTAACTCTTTGATCACGTCCATAATTAAAATTTTAAGAAGAGTCAGATATGCACCATATTCATGTTAATTGAACCTGTCTCAGCAAAGAAAAATTGTGAGTTTTAAAGAAAATTGATTGACTCGTTCATGTCGGGGAACTTGGCCCTTGAATTGATCCTTGTTTCGGTCGCGTCCACGTTCTTCGATACCTCATTCCATATTTTGCCTTGCCGGGGAGTTTCAGTCATAAAAGTGTATTTTGCAAAAATAAGAGTAACGAGATTTGGATGATTTCGAAGGGAAATACTTAGTGGCTCTAATAGGTAAAATGATTAGGAAGACTAGATTTTTTGAATTTATCCGCATTTTAGAAATATATGGATGGACTTTTATTTAAAATTGTTAAACAATTAAGACCACTTTTATGTTACTTCTAAAAAATTTGTCCCAGTTTCCAGTCCTGGAGGCGCTTGGTTCTGAACAATTGAAAAGTGAGAAAGTTGTAATGAAAGTTTTTGGAAGCGATTTGACCGATTTCAAAAATTTGTCCCAGTTTCAAGATACTAAGACATATGAATTTAAATAGTGGAAGACCAAAATCTTATATAAAAATCCTTATGTATCTTATAGGAACTAAAATGGTTTGGACAAACCAAAAATATTGAAAATTTTAAAAACTAGAAGGGCCGAACCCGCCTCGGGTTGCCTACGTATCCCCAAAGGAATCAGGCCAGACGTAGTTCGTGATCAAAATAAGAACTTTTGAGTTTTTGTTTTTTAATAAAAGGGAGGGCCGAACCCGATATGGGTTGCCTACGTATCCAAAAGGAAATCAGGCCACACGTAGTTCCACCCACAAAACAAAGACACTGAAATATTTTGAAAAGAGTGGCCGAACCCGATGTGGGCTGCCTACGTATCCAACAGGAAGTCAGGCCGTACGTAGTTCCAACCACAAAAAAAGATACTGAAATAATTTGAAAAGAGTGGCCGAACCCGATGTGGGCTGCCTACGTATCCAACAGGAAGTCAGGCCAAACGTAGTTCGTTACAAAACAAATGACAAAGTCTTAATTTAGAAAGGCCGTAACAAAACATAGAGGCAACATGACAAAAGGAACTAAATGTTCTCGTTGATGCCTCCGGCCTATTACAAAAAGGAAATTTAAACTTAAATTACTGAAACTCTCAGCGGACCGGGGCTAAGTCTAATTTTCAGCTCAGGTCCTGGCTCAGCAGCCTACAAGATCAGTTTTTCAGCAAAGTCTTTGATTACCACAGCATGATCATCTTCATCTTCCACGAACAGGTTCTTGATCCCCTCCACAATATCATCATAGGCAACTTCAACGGTCAGATCCGAAGTTTTGAAGCTGGCAGGTTTTGAGAAAGTTTGATCAATGGTAGGAATGGGTTTTGGCAATGGAATCTCCTTCCCTTTATTCTTTCGTGCTTTCTTCATTTCTTCCTCAGTTGGCTCATATCCCAAACCAAATGTAAACTGTTGCACAGGGAGAACCACAGGCTCAACCCGCCCATTTAATGTTTTCCCCAGCCCAAATCCAGGTTGGTACCCATTTTTCAGCATTTCCTTTGCAACCATAATTGCGGCGCATGACCTTTTAAATTCTTGAGTCTGACACACTTCACCCACTTTAGTGACATTCACAACCTCCCAAGCATGGTAAGTTGCTCCATCGAACCCTCCTTCTGCCTCGATGAATGGGATGGATTGCTCTCGATAGAAATACGTGTCCCCTTCTCCATGTATACATATTTGTTGCTGATCCCACTCGAATTTGACAGTTTGGTGCAAAGTAGATGGTACAGCTCCAGCCAGATGGATCCACGGTCTTCCTAACAACATGTTGTATGTCGTGGAGATATCAAGTACTTGAAAATCCATAATGAACTCAACAGGACCAATCAACACTTTCAACTCTATTTCTCCAATAGGGCGCCTTTGAGCCCCATCAAATGCTCGAATATTCACATCACTTGTCTTGAGCTCAATAACATTATATCCGATCTTCTTCAGACTTGTTAATGGACAGATGTTAAGTCCAGAACCCCCATCAATCAACACTTTAGCCACAAACATATTACGACACTTGACAGTTATATAGAGCGCTTTGTTATGCAAGCATCCTTCTGGCGGCAGTTCTTCATTATCGAAACTGATTCGATGACTGTCAAGCACGCGCTCGATCATCCCAGCTAACGCCTCACTAGTTGTTTCACTTGGAACATATGCTTCATTCAAAATCTTCAAGAGTGCATTTCTGTGCACATCTGAACTCAAAAGCAAAGAGAATAGGAATTTGGGCATTGGTCTTTTTCAACTGATCCACAACTGAGTACTCACTGGCCTTAATCTTCCTCAAAAATTATTCTGCTTCGAATTCTGTCACGACCCTTTTGGGAGGTACATTGGTTTCCTTAGCTTGCCCCAATCTAGCTAGCTCTTCTGGGGAATAGCATCTTCCAGACCTTGTCATTCCTGATGTCTTAATCTTGTCAGTGATCGTGTCCTTTTCTCGACATTCCATCACAGCTTGTTGATAATTCCATGGTATGGCTTTGGTATCGAGCACTGGTAACTGATTTGGTGCTTGAACTACTTCCACAGGTGTTGATGAAGCTCCTAATATCTCGATAGGTACAAAACCCCTTATCACTATAGCCGGAGAAGCAACGGCTACAAGACCTTGATCTTCCACGCTATCCACAGGCACTATGAATTTGGCTGGATTGTCATCATTTTCATCTATTCCAATCATATTTATCGTGGCCCCATTATGGGTCGGGAGTGGATTGTTAACCACGTTTGGTGCCGGTTGTTTGACCATGATCTGTTTTGCTTCAATAAGATCTTCAACCTTGTGTTTTAATGAGTAACAACGATCAGTGGAATGTCCTTTTACCCCCGAATGATATGCACATGTTTTAGTGGGATCAAAACCTCTAGGTAATGGATCTGGAATTCTACCTTCCACAGGATACAATAAGCCTGAAGCTTGCAGTCTTTCAAAAACAACGCTCAATGGCTCTCCTAACGGTGTAAAATTGCGGAAAGGTCTATTTGGGCGAGGTGCGGATGCATTGTTTGGATGATGAGATTGTGATGGTGGAGCTGGGTATGTTGGTGGTCGTGGAGCTCGATATGCTGGTTGTGTGTTGTAAACGGGGTAGGATATTTGTGGTGATTGAGGTTGGTAAGATGACAAAGCTTGGTCGTATGGATGTGGAGAATATTGGAAATATTGTGAGTGAGGAGCGTTAGACTGGTATCGCGGGGGTTGTTGATGGTGGTATGATGTGTTTCCCAAAGCCATTACCGATGCCGCTTCTTTTTCTTTTTTCTTTCCGTTTCCGAGAGCACCAGTTTGTATGGGCCTACTAGTAGACTGTAAAGTCGCAAGACTTGTTATTGTCCCTGTCTTAATTCCATCTTCGATCATGTCCCCAGCTTTGATCACCTCTGCAAAAGTTTTTCCGCCCATTGTCACCAAACGTTCATAGTATTCCGGTTCTAGTGCTTGAATAAAGAAAGTAACCATTTCTGTTTCCTCCATGGGCGGGTGTACTCTAGATGCTTCTTCCCTCCACCGTATAGCATATTCTCGAAATGATTCGATTGACTTCTTGTTTAACTTTGTAATTGAGATTCTGTCAGGAGCAATCTCGACATGAAACTTGTAATGATCCACAAAAGCATTTGCCAGGTCATCCCAAGTACGCCATTTGGTTGTATCTTGCTTAGAATACCACTCCAAGGATTTTCCACTCAAACTCTGATTGAATAGCTTGACTCTTATCCCTTCATTCTTTCCCACGCCAATCAACTTTTCACAATAGACCTTCAAATGGAAGAAAGGGTTTCCCGACCCATCAAACTTCTCAAATTTCGGAATCTTGTAACCTGGTGGCAATTCTACCTCAGGAAATGCACATAACTCTTTATATCTCACGCTTTGGTTACTACCAAGTCCACGTAAACTTCTCATGGCATCTTCCAAACTTTTGAGCTTTCTGTTTATCATTTCATCATTAACTGACCGTGCCTCATTCTCGACTTCGACATAATGATCAACATCTGTGCGACATTGTCCTTGGATTTGTGTCATGGGTGGAGCTGTGGTGTAAGTATATATTGGTGGTACTTGATGCGTATTGGTAACATCATGTGTCGGCGGTATAAACTGAGCTTTTGAAGAGGTGGCTGTAAACAAAAAGGGAGCATTTTGAGTGAGGGGTTCGGAACGAACTGGCTGAGAAGTGGTAAAATAATTTGTTTGGTTAAATTCGTCCAAATTTGGGAATGGAGGTGGCATAGGCAAAGTCTGACGAACCCCCTGAGATGGAGTCATATGTGGTGGCGTTTGAGAAAATGACCGGTTGTGAAGTACCATGTGACTTAATTCAGCAACTCGTCGCTCTAGACGGGCAATTATCTCCAAATGTGTTTCTGGTTCATTAGAGGATGTGGGATCACTCGTGATTGGTAAACTAAGAGATGGCTCAGATGAAGTGGTTGCATTGATCAAACTTTGCTCCATTTTAGAACGAGTCTTTTTAGTTAACCAGGTGATTAGTGATGGGTTGGAATCTGATTTCTTGGCTCTAGACCGTGTAAAATATGAATGCTCCGCCAGTTCCCCTTTAGCACAAGTCAACCTTTTTGTTTTGAAAATAAGTTTAAAAAGAAAAAAAGATAAAACAAGAAAAAGAAAAAGAAAATGAGTCAGTATACGGTAAGAACATATTATTGCATATAAACACATTGTTGCACATAATACATCGCGTTTTATAATGCAAGGGACCTCTTTATGCCAGAGGTAGGCCTAACGAACATTTGACGGACAAACATGTTTTTTATGTATCATTCCATAACTCTTCCTCAAACTAATTTACAAGAATAATAAAAAATTATTACATGCCAGTTAATAATACAATTCAAAGTTAATCTAAGATATCTAATACTTCAACTCCACTAATTTCCTTTGGTTGTCTTCAACCTCCGGCATTAATTTTGGATGCTCCACGACAACCTGCAACAAAGGTCAGTTTCCTTGAAGTTTTTATCTATAGAGTACTAGGTCCACATATTCCACATATTTGTCCTTCAAATAATGCACATAGATAGTGAATAGTATCACTTAGAATCATAGACTCATTTGGACATTTGGTAAGGTTGACTAATGAACTTAATACACCAAGGGTATTAAGCCTCTTAGGTTTAAAATGATGCATGCCCTTACAAGGTTTTGGTTTTCGCTCTACCTAGGTAGACTAAGAGTGGTTTTTCCTATGACACAAGGCTCCCCCAAGCGGACAACATGGGAGTGGAAAGTCCGTGGCCGTCGACTGCACCGCCGATCGACTAAATCCACAAGATCGATCCAACTAAAGGAGTAATTTAGTAGTGCACGGCCGCGAACCGCGAAACCGCTTTAAGTGTGTGAATTTTCCAGGAGTGGAAGAAGTATGAGCGGAATGCCAATTTAAGGAAAGCAATAACATACATATTACATAGAAAATTTACATAAGGAATAAAATAAAAATACCCAAAAGCATATAAGGAAAAAGCAATAATAAAGGCAAAAGAGAAAAACAAACAAAATATCCAACAAATTAACTATTAACCTAAGTCTGTCATGGTTAGAGCCTAAAGTCCCCAGCGGAGTCGCCAAGTTGTCACACCCCATTTTAACCGGGTGGAATTAGGAGTACAACGTATTGGTGATTCCTATTTATTTTGTTTTAAGGAGTCGCCACCTAATTAATTTAACGATGAATTACGACACCTAGAGGTTAATTAAGGCAAAGTTAAAACTAAACCTCAATTAATAGTCTGCTTAACCAGTATGATTCTAGGTAAGGGCTCTATATTATTCTAAAGGGAAGGGGTCAGGCATCCTTTAGAATCCGTTAACTTACGGTTATCCGACCAAACTTAGGTTAATTAATTAAAGTTAAAGATGTAAATATAGCATTTAGATTTTAAGAGATGGGCTTGTAATGCTGCTAGCCTTTCAAAAGGAAAATATGAATGGTTTAAAACGAGACTTATACATATTGTTAAGGATTTAAATAATAAGGCTAAAAATAAGACTAATACTTTGTATAAAAGGAGATCTTAGAATGCTATTCGAAATAATGCTGCTAATAGTTTTAAAGGAAGTAGCATAATAAAAAATGAAATTACAAAATATGATAATTTACATATAAGTAGAAGAAGATGTGAATTGATGCAATGTTTTAATTATTATTTAAACGAACTAGGTAATGAGGTATTAATTGACTTTAAGTTTTAGAAGCGTGGATAAAAAATACAAAATAGTTAGAGATTTTCTTTATCCATTTTGTTATCTTTATTAACTATGTTTAATTAAGAATATGCGCGATTGATTCAAAATTCGAAGAGTTGTTTAAAATATGTTTGAATTTATGTTTGCATATTAATGAGAAGTAAATATTACGGATACTGTAAATAACTTTAATATAAAAAGAAAAAAAATGGAATTTTATGGAATTAATTATTGATCTCCCTTTAAATTAACTACCCATTACTAAAACTAAACCCTACTAGTTGCTAAGGTTCAACTATTTTAAGAAAATAAAGCAAGATAAAGGGTTAGTTGCATAATACAAATTAAATGCACAAAAAAGTAAAGATAGGAAAGCCAATAAGCTAAATGAGCTCAGCCCATTTTCGGACTGTTGCTGTGTGGGCTTTGGCCCAGGAGATTTCATTTCGTTGTGGATGGATTCAATGATGAACGACTCGGGAGAAATTACGTTGGGCTTTTAGCCCAACATCTAATGCGGCAGGGAAACGAGTCCCTCGGACTCGTACGCGAGGTTCATGCAAAGAAATGAGAGAAAAGAGGATTAGTATATAATCGATGAATAAGACCAAACATGTAAAATATAAATTCAAGAGAATCTTATTTCATGGAATCAACTAGCCTAGCATATGCAGTTACAGGGAAGGGAGCCTAATGATGAATTAAGAGAGCTGTTGTTTGAGCAATTGGGAAGTCTAATGAATTTGATAAAGGTTAAATTGATATCCCATTCAATTCAGTTCATAACACAGTAACTAAAGGAACAACTGGAGACTAACTTAAATTAAAGCGTGGATCGACTAGACATGTAAAGGAGACCTATCTCTAAACACATTTGATGCTTTGATACTAGGATAACAATTGAGGCTCAAACTATAAGCATATAAATATGATACGTAATTTAATGGTAAGTTTTGATCTCCTAGATTTCTGATTTTGACAGACAACTTTTAAGGAAAACATCCTAATCCCATACAATTTAAGGGAGAAAAGATTAAAAGATTTGCTAAGCTAAAATATGAATTGCTGGTTTTGTTACTTACATTAGTATAAACGTGCCTTTAAATCCAATACCACATTGACTCATAACACGAACTCAAAATTCGAACACAATACAAAACGACCTCGCATTAAGGCAGCGACTGATAGCTAAAACCCATAGATCCTTTAAGGGTAAACCAATCTTAAAATCAAACTGTCATGAAATGAAATAGACACATCAAAATATTTTGGGTTTGCTGCAAAGCTAGGTGTTTAAAAGGATTCTCATATAGCTCCCAAACACAACAGAAGTTAACACACACATATATTTTAGACTAAACTAATTCTGAAATGATGAGATTATTATTTCAAATGCATCATGCAAACCCAGAACTGGACAGAACTTGTCTTTTAAAACTAGTAGCAGACTCTTCAAGGCATCGCTGTTACTGCTAAACGAAATAGTTCTTCATCACATATATGCTAAGTTTTGACATGGATCCTCAACTTCCTCAGAGAAAATTCAAAATAAGCAAACTTGTACTATAATTACTACTTAGGCAGAAAGAAGCAAAGTATAATATAAAGGCAAAATATCTAAAGTCACGTTAGCCTGACACTTATTAATCCAAAGGGTTGCCAACTTCAATTAATATTTAATTGAAAACTAGAACAAATCTTGATCTACTGGAAACTTATATCCAAAATTATGACTGGAGCTTAACAAACTTTTCAACATCATTAAAGATGAACAAAAAAACATATTGTTCCTTATCCTTTTCCAGTGATCAAATAAATAGCTAGTCACTCAATCTTAAGAGTTATTCTCAAGGACAAAACATGAAAGAAAAGAGATCACTGAACCCAATATGTTTTAACTCATTTTTTGATTTATTTTATATGGAAATAGGCTCAAGCTTCCTATTATCATGATATCTAATGTACATTTTAATGAGTCACATAAAGGAATTTGAACACAAATAAGTCTTTATCTTATTACTCTGAATCAAATAAGGGACAATAATGAACACCTTTTTGAACCCCCATTAATTACAAAGGTCTTATTCCTTTACAGTAAGTGTTCTCAATCGATCAACAAACAATATGTGAAAAAGAAAAAGAATCATTTTAAAGAGATAGAACATGATTCAAAGATTTGGGGTTGGAAACCGAAGTGGCCATGCAAGCTTCAAGTTAAACCTCATTTTTAAACTTAGCTAAAAAAGGGTACAGGGAAGGATCACCAACCATAACTTGCTATTCATATACAAACATGTACAGGGGACTTTTAAGTCATGTAATTCTTCTTCTTCTTTTTTTAAGAGTATTTAATGGTTAACCTTTGAGTGAAACATTCTGAGAAACATACATCTTAGACATGAACCATAATTTTTAGCTCCAATAATCTCAAACCAGGTAGAGTGCATTTAAAAAAAAGGAAAAAAATAAACATTCAAATCTGAGGCAAGCTCATGAATTGGATTTAGTTCTTCGTAAGTTTAGCTGGCCACTAAATGAACATTTAGATGCACAGGCACATGGGACCATAGTCCCTTTAATCATACATTGATAACCAAACTTAAATGATCTCTAAACCACCAAGTCATACTTAATTAAATTATCTTCATTTTGGGCAAGAATGATACTAAAGCAGACTAATCCAAACAATGCCTATTAAGCTGGGATTCATTAAGCTACTGATTCATAACAAACCAAGCTTATAACCATCCCACAAAATTAGTAACAAGCACTTATACAGTTATACCACACAAATGACATTTGAACTAAAAGAAATCTATAACTAACTTACACTTTAACTAAGATTGAGCTGACTAACAATCATACTAATAGTGCACCAAGCTCATTGTTTAAACTAGAATAGAATCAACATTGTATGATTATACGCCAAGCTAACAATCATATGACAGATAGAATTAAATACCAAAATAAAATAACAAAAAGGATTGGGAATTACCTGCTTCGGGTGCAGCGAAGTGGGTACGGGGGTTTTCAGATTTACCTCGACGACTACCAAAACGGAGCTCGAAAGGCTCAGATTCACAGCAACGAACAGACGAATAAACAGACAAACAATTGTGTTGATGTTTTTTGACTCGATATTTCGAATTGTCACAACCACTGCAAACTTGTTATTTTTTAGGGGGGGATTTTTATTTTAAGGCTTCAATTCTTGGGGGGTTTTCCTCAATTCCCAAAAATCCTCCTTTCTACTGATTTGGAGATGACTATTTATAGGGCGATTTAAGGGTTTCTTGTGACGAAGAGAGAGAGGAGCGGGGAGACAGAGTGTAGTGGGTGACAGAGGCGTGGGGGGACAGGGGTAAGTGGAGAGGAGCGGGGTGCGAGAGAGAGGAGAAGTGGAGAGGGAGCGGGAGCGGGAAGATGATGAAAGAGAGGGAGAGGTGAAGGGATGGGGCCGGCTGGAAAGTGACGAGAATGAAAGGAAACCCTAAAAGGGTTTCCTTTATTTTGGGAACGGATCCGGGTCGGGTCAAAATGGTTTAATGGACTGGGTATTAAAATAATGGGCTAGCGAATTAAAACACGGACTGGTAAAAAAAATTGGGATCAAAATATGGGCTGGTCAGGAAATATTTATGAGTTGATTGGGCTTTGATTTGGGATCCGATAAATCAAAATACGGACTGAGTGCAAGAAATAGTTTGGCTTCTAAGTTTGAATAAAAAACTTATTTTAATTAACGATATACCGAGGGTGCTTAATACAAAAATGTGTGATTATTAGGACTCGGGTGATAAAATTATATGATGCTATAATAGCCGTGCAATAATATTTTGAAAATTCACCGTAAAATAAATACTATTATCTAATTATGCAAAGATAAATGCGATGTGTGTGCGTAAACTGGTACAATGTAAAAAATTGTGAATTATAATAATAGTAATAAATAATAATAATAATAATAATAATAATAATAATAATAATAATAATAATAATGATAGTAACTGTAATAGAATAATGAAGTGCCGGTATTGATAAGAGGCTAATAATTTAGTAAAAAATAAATATATATATTTTTAATTTTCTTAAAAATTTAGAAGCGTAAATAGGTATTTTGGAGGAGAGGCGGGACAAAATTGGGTGTCAACAGTACCTGTATTTGAGTTAGCATTGTCTGGGCATAGTAAATCTTACATTTCATCTAATTAGCCTACATGATTCTATGTCTTGAAACTCCAAAATCCTACTTTTCTTTGGCCTGCTATGTCACTAGTTAAAGCACCATTTCTCAATGGCAAATTAACCATGCTATGCCTGCTCTTATCAGGATGCCATACTTGTTTTATCCATTCTTGTCAAAATCCTGCATGTTTCTTTTTTTTACTTAAAATATTTGTCCCCTTTCACCATGTTTATCTTGTTCTAAGAGTTTCAAATGCTGCAAGTTGACTTATTCCTGGCTATCTGTTTTCAAGGTTCATTCGAGTATTTAAGATGTCTTCCTTTTTTTCTTAGAAATGCATTCTGTACTTTTAGTGTTGGTGGTATATTTTTCTTTCCTATATGATATATTTACTCCCTTCTGTATGTGCTGCATATTAAGTCCATCCTTGAATATTAGAATGACATGAAATGCCCTAATGTATCAAATCAGGCATCTGATGGTATATTAGTATTTGGTTTCTGTTTTTATACACATCATACTGCATTTTTTTATCTCTTTTGTTCCTGGTACTGCCTCTATACTTCGAAAGCTGTCTAAACATATGTGAACATGTTCCTGTGTGGATCTGGTTGTTGATTTACAAGTAAATATACCATGGATATGCCTGAATATACAAGATATATGCAGTCCCGCATACTGTTAGCATAAGGGGAACTTGTATATTTAGTATAAATCAAGTATATTATTAATATAAGTACAAATTTTGTAGCTATGCATGCAGTTGGGTTAAGTCTCGTTAGCTATTTATTATTGGGCCTCCTTTATGTGCTAAGCTTTCAGTTTATACTGGGCCAGTCTAAAATTGATTTTAAGTGACTTATTTGATTTGGGCCTTCTGTGGGTTGCTTGAATTAGTCTAAAGCCTTTTCTTTTCTCCCTGTCTCTATTTCATTTTTTAGATATACATAGTATATACACAACCTACTGATCTATTTCTAGTTTACATTTCGTATGCTTGACCTTATTCTTTGATTGTATACTAATCCTTTTCTTTCCATTTTCTTTATGCATGAACATCGCATACGAGTCCGGGGGACTCATCTTCTCCTGTATTCGGCGTTGGGCTAAAATCCCAACGAAACTCTCCTCCTGTGTCAGCCCAGCCCGCACCACAAAATAGAAAACAAAACTGGGCCGAAGCCCAATAGCAAAACAGCCCGCAGCAACAAAAAAAAAAAGACTTTATGGGCCAAGGCCCAATAGGCATGAACAGTGCGCAACAATTTACAAATGGGCTGAGCCCATTCTCCCCAACTGCAGCTACGGATCACAGTGGCCCGAAACGGGCAGGCCCATTTGATATTAGTTGGCCTCTTTTATTTTAGTTTTGTGCTCTTTAACTTGTATTATGTGACTAACTTTTTATTTTGTTTTTATTTTCTTAATTTAGGTGAACCTTAGCAAATTTAGTGGGTTAGATTTAGTATAATGGGTAGTAAATTTAAGAGAGAAACTCAATTAATACCATAAGTTTCGTTTTCTTCTCTTTACATTAAAGTTATTTATAGTATCTTAATATTTACTTTCAGAACAATTGATTTTTAAAATAGAATATTTTTGAATCAAAGGAATTATGTTTTATTTATTACCATATTAGAAAATTAAACGTCACTAATATACAAATATTAATCTGAGTATATTTTATAAACAGTTTAGATTAATTTGATTATACATATTTTGAGTCGAACATAGTTAAATAAGTTAATAAGAAAGAGAAAGAAAACCCATCACCTTTTGTATTCTATTTATAAAATAGTTTAGATTAAGTAAGCATATCTAACCAATTGAACTTTAAAGCCTCATTTACATTATTTTAAACCTTTTGCATTCTATTCATAACGTGTCTAGATTTCCTACATCACTATACTCATATAATGTCATTTTATTCCAAGTCAAATTGGCTAGGCTTTCTCTTAAAAAGCTTCTATTTATATACAAATCATTATATTTTGCAAGTCTCATTTTTAAAATAAAAATTATTATTTTAAGCTTAACAACATTTATAAGTTTTATTTTTTAAGTGGACTACTATGTATTTCTTCAAGTTAGTTTAAATAGCATTATTATGTTTTTTCTTTAAAACCTCAATAACACTTACAACCTATTTTGCTTAAGATTTAAGCATTATATTTAATCTAAATTAATTAACCTAAGTTTGGCCGGACAACCGTAGTTAACGGATTCTAAAGGATGCCTAACCCCTTCCCTTTAGGATAATATAGAGCTCTTACCTGGAATCACATTGGTTAAGCAGACTATTAATGGAGGTTTAGTTTTAACTTTACCTTAGTTAACATCTAGGTGTCCTAATTCACCGTTAAATTAATTAGGTGGCGACTCATTAAAACAAAATAAATAGGAATCACCAATATGTTGTACTCTAAATTATAACCTGGTTAAAATGGGGTATGACAATGAAAACGAAACTACTGAGTCAACCTTTATGAACATAGAATTAATACAAAAAGATTTTGAAGTAGACATAGCTATAGAAGAAGCAAAAAGACTCCAAAAAGAAAACACAAATATGCTTTTTAGATGCAAAGGGTGTAAGTTAGGAGAACTAACAATAGAAGAAACCATAAGTCATTTTAAATTATGTGAAGCCTGAACTGATAATTGGGGATATAGAGTAGAACATATATACCAAAAGAAATCAGACAAATTCGATAGAATATTAGAAGATATGCAATATAGTGATGACAAAATAGAAATAGACTCGATAATAAGTCAAAAAGAATTAATGGAATCCAGTGCATCTAGTTCTAGTCCGTTTCAAAGAACAACTGTTGGAGAACAATACACTGTAGATACTAGTACAGGAAATGTACGTAGAAGAAGAGTTTTTAGAACAGCAGGAGAACCTATAGACAATGTTAAACCATCAGGAAAAAGAATGCCTATAGAAGAACCCATTATTCTTCAAGAAGGAGGCAATAAAGGTAAAATATTAAATATAGCAGCACATGATCCACAAAGATGGAATTCAGTAATAGATCTTTGGAAAGGAATAGTAGTAGCAGACTATATAAAAACATATAGTGATACAGACGCAGAAACAATGTATAAATATTTAGAAACCTTTTTAGGATAATCAGCCAAAGCTTTATAGGAAGCCTATAAGGAAAATTTTCCAATAGAATTTCAACACTTAGTATCTATGGGAGCAAATCCATATAACTTTACTAATAAAATACATACTTTAATTACAGGGGAAGACCCAAATAGTGGATTATTGGTGCTACAAAGAAATGCGGTAATAAAATTAGAACAACTAAGTATAAGTAGTTGGTTTCATATTAAGAAATTTTTAAACGATTATTTTTACTACTGTACTATTAGTGGAAATGTGTTTGACCAAGAATTAGGTAAAAAAAATTATTTAATAAGCCACCAGGAGCCTTAGGAAGAGAAATAGAAGATAGATGGAATAAGAGAGACGGAGTAGTACAAAATCCTAATCTAAAATGGTCTATAGGACATAGAATACAACATATAATGGATATACTACAAGAAAAATGTACCCATATACAGATACAAAAACAGCTAAAACAAAATGAAATGAACTTTTGTAAAAGCGTGGTTTACACTACACAAAGCTAT
The DNA here is from genome assembly GCF_019175385.1 of Lycium barbarum. Lineage (NCBI taxonomy): Eukaryota > Viridiplantae > Streptophyta > Magnoliopsida > Solanales > Solanaceae > Lycium > Lycium barbarum. Next base: position 86,608 of record NC_083348.1, on the reverse strand, counting down.
GATAAGGACAATTACAAAAAGAAAAGGCATAAAAAATACAGAACACATTATAATAGAAATTATCCTCAATATAATAGAAAAACATATTATCTTAGAAAATCAGCAGCCAGAAAACCTTATTTAGATAGAAATAGGCATGTAAGAAAATATCGAACAGAAAGGAATTATAAAAATAAACTAGAATGCTTTACTTGTGGAAGTGTAGAACACTTAGCAAATACATGTCCAAAAAGAATAAATAATAAGACAAGAAATTCTCAGTTAATTGAAGATTTTCAAGAAACGTTAATAAATGTAGACGAATATATGTCAGACACAGAGAGTATATATTCTATAGTAAGTGTAGACACTGAAGAAAAAATCAAAACAGACTCGTCAGACTCAGAAGCAGAAGAATTAATAAATGAAATTGGATTAGAAAATCTAGACTTAGAAGCAATAGATAATTTAGCAAATATAGCGGAAGACTGTAACCATGAGTTCGAACGAAATAAGGGATTGGACAGTAATGTATGTTTCTTTTGTAAATGGTATCCTAGTAGAGATAAAAGAGCTAAATGTAAAAATTTCTATATAGAAGGATGTACAATGTGTATAGAAAAAAATTTAAGACAAAAATAAATAGAGAAGAAACTCATAAGAAAATTGAAGACCCTACGCTTAATCTAAGAATAATAACATTAGAAACGAGAATAAATGAATTAGAAACTAGATTATGTAACCTAGAAAAAAGAAAACAAAAACAAATAGATAGTGAAGACGAAGAAATAAGATTATCAAATATACAACCAATAATGAAACCATTAAGAATAATACCAGAAGATTCTCAAACAAAATTAATGAGTATAGAAGATCATGAAGCATTAGTATGTAATGAAGATAAAAAATTAGGAACAATAAAAATACTTGCCATGATTAAAATAGATGATTATGAGATAGAAACATTAGCATTAGTAGATTCAGGGTGCACAAAGTGCATAATAAATAAAAGAATAGTTTCACCTAATTTAATAAAAATTCTAGAAAAATCAGTTACAGCCATGCAAATGGATGGAACACATAACATATATAGACATTATGTTCATAAGGCCTACATTAGCTTTATAAATACATGTTCAGAGTTTTACAAACCAAGTTATAAAATGGATAAGATATGGGTAAGAGACCTTAATATAAATGTAGACTTTGTCATAGGATTGGACTTTATGTTACATAATAATGGCAGCTGTATAATTACAAGAGATGGAGTAATTTTCTTAAAAAACATTACTCATACACCAGTACAAGTTCTTCAGACTGAAACTAGGATCCGTCATAAAGAGATACCTACTACAGACCTGCAAAAGAAAAAGGATAGTTGTTGTAAAGAATGTCAAGAAAATAATACATGTTGTAAAAACAAGCCAGAAATAAAAAAAAATTAACTCTAGAAGAAGAAGAAATTCTAGGAGAAGAGGATTCATTAGAAAAAAATTATACTTTAATAGACATAGAAACAGAGTTATATAATTTTAAAACAGGAATAGAAAGAATAGGAATAATAAAAAATCAAAAAGACCTAGATAATATAATAAAAATACTAGATGAAATAGAAATTATAGGAGAAAGACCATTAAAATATTGGAAAAAATAATAGGATTGTATGTAAATTAGATATAATAAATCCAGAATATATAATTAAAACAGCTTCGATTGAAGCAACAAATCAAGATGTAGAAGATTTTAAAGTACAAATAAAAGAACTACTGGATTTAGGAGTAATACGGAGATCTACTTCTAAACATACATCTGCAGCATTTATGGTAAGAAATCATAGCGAAATAGTAAGAGAAAAAGCGAGAATGGTAATAAACTATAAAAGACTTAATGATAATACTAGAACAGATGGATATAAGTTACCAGACAAAACAGAATTAATAAATAGAATACAAGGAAAGAAAATATTTGCAAATTTGATTGTAAATCAGGATATTGGCAGGTACGAATGCATGAAGAAAGTATAAAATGGACTGCATTCACCTGTCCTGAAGGACATTTCGAATGGTTAGTAATGTCATTTGGATTAAAGACAGATCCACCAATTTTTCAAAGAAAAATGGATAGTATATTTGGAGAATACAAAAGGTTTGTGTTAGTATATGTAGATGATATACTAGTATTTAGTAAAGATATTAAAGAACATTTAGGACACCTACAAACAGTATTTAGACTATTTGTAGAAAATGGAATAATAATTAGTAAGAAAAAAATGGAATTATGTAAAAATTATATAAATTTTTTAGGGAGTAATACTAGGAGAAGGAAAAATAAAGCTACAACCTCATATAGCCAAGAAAGCTTTAGAAATGCCAGATAAGCTAGACAATGTAAAAGAATTACAATTTTTTTTTAGGAATAGTCAATTATGCTAGAAATTTTATAAAAGATTTAGGAAAGATAGCAGGACCATTGTATTTAAAGACTGGATCTAATGGTCAAAAACACTTTAAATATGCCCCTAGAAACAGACTATTAATTATAGAGACAGGCGGTAGTTTCGAAGGATGGGGAGCAGTACTAAAAGCAAAACCTAATAAATATAGTAATAAAAATGAAGAAAAGATATGTGCTTATCAAAGTGGTAAGTATAAAGAAAAAGGAAATATGAGTAGTATAGATGCGAAAATTCTAGCTGTAATATATGGATTAAATAGTTTTAGACTATATATCCTAAATAAACTAGAAATACTAGTTAGAACAGACTGCGAAGCTATAGTTAAATTCTATCAAAAAATTAATGATAAAAGTAGCAGTAGACGAAGATGGTTAAACTTCATGGATACTATTTCTATTTATAATTTACAATTTGAACATATAAAAGGAAAAGATAATAATTTAGCATACCAATTAAGTAGACTAAAGATTACTGCTAACTAATTTTTTATTTGAACAGCATGAGACCTTCCAATTCTCAGACAACAGACTAGGGGAAAGGCATAGCCTCAACCCAAGATACATACAGACAGACAGTATTAGGTAACCTCCATTTTAGACCTACATCTTTATTAGAAAGAAATACTATGGAAAGAATACAATTCGGAGCCAATAACTTAGTAGCTTTCCAGCCATCAAATTGGACTTTTAAAGTATTACCAGAATACGTAATAGACAGACAACAAAGATGCTTAGTGGATAATTTATGCATAATAAAAAAGACGCTAAACATTTTGTAGCTACTATAAATTCTCTTTGTCAATATTTTACAGACCGAAATTTAGACAAAAAATATAAATTTTATGTTGTAGATCACGGTAAAACTAATGGTATTTTCCAAACTTGGATAGAAGTTGTAGACTCTATTAAAGACATAAGAAAATCTCTTTTTAAAGAATTTAATGATTCAACCGAAGCATTAGACTATGCTAGAGGAGTATTGGGTCCAAATTACTATATTTCTCCAGCTCTTAGACAAAACCCAGACAAAATCCCTCAGTACAACGTCCAAAAAAACACAGACAAAATAATCTTTTGTGACCATTGTTCTACCATGACTGATGTAGTCAAAAGATTAAACCAGCAGAAAGAGACATTGGTTCAAGAAAAATTGAAACTCTTGGATCAAGTGAAGACATTAGAACAAAGACTACAAGCGGTGAAGTTCGAATTGGTGCAATCTCAGAGTTCTCCATCTCAGACAAAAATGGATGAGACGGGTGTGCATTCCCCAATGAATGCAGTCAAACCCACTGTATCGGGTAAGGATATAGCTAGTCCGGTTCAAACGGTAGCCGGTAAAGACTTATCAAATCCGTTAATGGCTGTCACTTTGCCAAAAAGTGAAGATGAGGGATGTCCATCTCTCCAAACAAGACGGAGACTATCAAAGACAATTACGTAAGGAGCAACTTCTACAAAGAAAAGCTCACTTGTAAAAAAGAAGAAGAATGAAAAAATAGAAAGTATAGTAAAAGAGACATTAGAAAAAAAATTCCAGACAAAGGAACAAGATAAACATATAGTTAAAAATCCTAGTCCAGAATTATCTCCAAGTCAAGGGATGTCTCCAGTCCATAGTTCAGATTTCGAAGGAGATGATATTAATTTCCAAGACAGTGCATTTCAAGACTCTCAAGATTCAAATGATGTAGACTCAGGCATGAGTTTTGATTCTATCGCACGACATAATCTAGACACATAAAAAATATATTATATATGTGTGTATGTAATCAGATAGACGTAGTGGAGAAAACAGTTATGATGAGACAAAAGGCTGAAAGATTCGTTGAAAAAAGAAACGACTAGCAGACATTTGCAGAAAAAGAAGGCTTTATTAAAGGAAACTTTAATAAAGCAGCCACAGTAAATGGACAGATCATCCACAGTAAACGGACAGATCATCCACAGTAAACGGACAGATCAGCTAAAGACAAGTAAATGAAGTTTCTTTTGAAAAAGTTCACGTGACGATGGGGCCCAAAGAGCACCCGGCTGAACTCAAGAGATTCTTTAGCATTTTGAAATCCGAAGTTGAAGTCCGCCAAACACCTATTAATAGCAGCATTCGTGAAGAAGCAAAGACATCACCAACAAGAGCATCAGCCACCTCTCTCTAGAAAATTTCCATATTCCCCTTCTCTTTCATCAAATGCTCAAATCCCTTGCCCAGTCAAAAACCAGTGTAATATAAACCCCTATTGTAAATCAATATTAAGCGTTTAAGAACTACCCCCTAGTGTGAAGTAGTTTTTTGGGGTTCCCCGAAAGGGAAACCTCTCTCCTTCTTCAAGCCATGTAATTTTTATTTACTATGTTTTCTGTACTAATCTCCCTATTATGTAAATTATTTTGTGATTATTATGTTTAAGTAATTACTTCCTTATCATCATGAATTTGTTATTCTTAGTATATGGTTATTCTCTTAACTTCTTAATAACCTCGATGGATTAACCTGTAAATTCCTAGGTTTTAAAGAGGCCATTTTAATGTCTAAATAATAAAGGACGATGTTGGCCGTGGTTACCGGGGTGTGGTTAAAGAAGACTATTATTAAGAACAAAGGTTAAGAGAAAGAGATGAACATTATAACAAGATTCATGATTGCACAAAGTTCTGATTAAATAATAATAATAATAATAATTTGGGAGATAGACAGAAAATTAATTATAACTACATGATAAGAAGAAATATAGGAGTGAGGAAGTACCGAGTAGGATTGTTAAAAATTTATTTGAAAACAATATTAATTCCTGCTTTGTCCTTTGAACTTTTCTTATTGAAAAATTAACAGCCCCCCTTTATATTTGGTATCAGAGCGAGAAGATTTTTGGAACCAAAGACTCATCTAAGACTATATGAGAAGACCTTTTTCTGCTAGAAGAAGAAAGCAAACACCTGTACCTACTGTTAGACTAGAGTTAATGAGACAACACCGTTTTGCTAAAGATATAAGTTTTCACTATCGTATGGTCTACCTTACTCAAAAAAGATTAGTAAACCTTAGAAGCACAAGAAAAATCCTTACCGAACATATTAACTATTTAGACACAGCTTATAGAGGAGAATTGAATAATAATACAGCAGTATTAAGTTTTCGCAATAATCTTCTTTGGGAAATTCATTTTACCAACGACGAGATATTTAGAACTGAAAACTATATTAGACAGCTAGAACAAAAAGTACAACGTGTGCCTTTAGGTTAATAGATGCAAGATCATTATTTAAAAGTTAAACAAGAATTAAATAACCTATACCCAGAATATATTAAATTAAGTAGTACCAAAGAAAATCAGTTAAGACTACTAGAATTAATAGATATAATATCAGGATTAGAATATAAGTTACTAGGATATATAAAGTCCAGAAAGACCGCAAAAAACCAAAAACGATTTAGACCATATTAATTGTATGAGAACACTACCCTTTGTCAGACAAATAGCCATAGATCATTGGTATTTATATAGAGATATAAAGAAAAGACGAGAATATAGACAAGTAGAAAAAGCTTTGAGTGCGTATTTAGAGATAATAAATTCAGAAACATTATCATCACTAATACAAAATAGACACTTACAAAGTCAGATTAATGAAGAAACAATCTCTGCTATATCGTGGGAATTACACGGTATAAGAGAAGATATAGCAAGAATTACAACTATTATAGAGCACCATAAGGAAGCTTGTAAAATAAAAATTCCGATAGGGTAATAAATAAGCCTAGAAAAATAGATACATTAAAAAACCTAGAATACTTAGACTTAAGAATATACCCAGAAAAGAAATATAGAGCATTAAAAGACCATAGTATTATAAAGTGCAATTTCAGTAACGGAGAACATATACTACATAGTGAAGACAAGCAGTTGAATACATTAGTAGACTTACTCATAAATTTTAGTGAAAAAATACAAGAAAATAATAAAGATATCACTAGAATATTAGAGGTGGTAGAGGCATCTCAAACTAAGCAAAAGAAAACATTCGAAAAATTAAAACAAAATTCTAGATTACTTAAAAACCCAAGAATTAGAATTAGAAAAGAAAGTTCAGACTCTAATTAATAAATCTAATCTAGAAAAATTACCTACAAAGACAGAAATAGAAAAGTTAGTTAAAATTATTACAGAAAAACCAAAAGAAATAGAACTAAAAACAACCCACATAGTCTCTAAAATAACGCAACAAGTAGAAGTTTTAACTAGTGACATTAGAGAATCAAAAAAGACAGTAGCAGAACTAAAAGAAATCACTCTTTCATGAGTAGACCAACATTAGCTCAAGAAGAAGCCTCGAAATTAATAGAAAAGTCTATACCTTTACCAGCAGACTATAAAGATTATATACCTAACGCTAAATCGGACCAAATAATAATACGACAAAATATTACTATAATTTCATTAATATTAGAAATAATAAAGAAAATAGAAATAATAGTACCAAGGTTAGAATTATTAGATGAACGCATTTTGTGGTTAACTGAACAACAAAAGAAAAAAAATAAAGAGACCCCAAAAAATAAAGAAGTTGAAGAATTAATAGAACAATTGAAGAAGGTTGAGATAACACCTCAGAAAGAAAAAATTAAAGTAATTAGAAAACCACAAAGATGGACCTTTTTTCAGCTAGACCAAGAAACGAATGAGGATCAGAAAGGCAAGAAAGACCAAGAGTAAGTTTTTCAGAAAATAGAATAGGTAATAATTTCACCAGAAGAAAACAATCAACAACTAAGTGAGGTAATAGACGTAGATAGAGATATACAAATTTTCCAACAAAACCAATTAAAACTATTAAATCCAAAAACATTATATAATATAGGACAGTTCTCAAGTACAGCACAATTATATAGACATTATAGAGAGGAACAATTATCAGCCATATGAACTAAAGTTACTACAATAAGTTTAATAGACCCAACGGCTGTAAGACAAATAAAAAAATACTGGAAGAAGTTTAATGCATATGGGATTAATAGTAGTAGGATTAAAAGGATTAACTAGAAAGAACTTAGGAACTAAAGTTCTAATAGTGATTTACGACGATAGATGGTCAGACATGAAAAAATCAATAATAGGACTAACGGAGGTAGACATGACAAATAATGGAGGAATCTTTTATATTAGCCCACATTTTATAATGAATTTAGCAGAATTTGCAAAGCACATAAAAATAGGAATACAGACCAAGGGCTATGAAGAAATGTGTAATGGTAATAATTTATTAATATGCGTAGGATTTCTAGGAAAAATGACTAATAATAGTAATACAAAATTTAAAATTAAGGTAGAAGATGTAGTAGAGGTAATGGGAAATAGAGGAATAAGACTAATAAAGCCCATAAAGATAAATCCCGAAGAATATGCAGGGATGGAATGGAATCTAGAAGATTTTAATAAGAAAAAGATTCTACAGCCAGAATCTCACCTAATGTACACTAATTCTAAGGGAGAAACATCTATACGTTTTACTAATTATAATTATATGTCACAAAAAGACATAGAAGAAGAAGGTACTCTATATGAAAACGAAACTACTGAGTCAACCTTTATGAACATAGAATTAATACAAAAAGATTTTTAAGTAGACATAACTATAGAAGAAGCAAAAAGACTCCAAAAAGAAAACACAAATATGCTTTTTAGATGCAAAGGGTGTAAGTTAGGAGAACTAACAATAGAAGAAACCATAAGTCATTTTAAATTATGTGAAGCCCGAACTGATAATTGAGGATATAGAGTAGAACATATATACCTGGTAAAAATATATATATATATTATATATGTGTGTATGTAATCAGACAGACATAGTGGAGAAAACAGTTATGATGAGACAAAAGGCTGAAAGATTCGTTGAAAAAAGCAACGGCTAGCAGACATTTGCAGAAAAAGAAGGCTTTATTAAAGGCAACTTTAATAAAGCAGCCACAGTAAATGGACAGATCATCCACAGTAAACAGACAGACCATCCACAGTAAACGGACATATCAGCTAAAGATGAGTCTTTGGTTCCAAAAATCTTCTCGCTCTGATACCAAATATAAAGGGGGGTTGTTAATTTTTCAAAAAGAAAAGTTCAATGGACAAAGCAGGAATTAATATTGTTTTCAAATAAATTTTTAACAATCCGACTCGGTACTTCCTCACTCCTATATTTCTTCTTATCATGTAGTTATAATTAATTTTCTGTCTATCTCCCAATTTTTTTTATGAACAGTAAAATTGAACCGTACTATGAACAGTAAAAATGAACAGTACTTTTGAACTGTTATTATATATATATATATGAGCTCAAGGGAGAGCAAAGTTATACAAGGATTAGGGATGAAGATTATACAATATGTTTATATATATATATATGTATGTATATATATATATATATATATATATATGACATTGGAGACCGTGTGGAGAAATCAGTTAACACATTACTTGATGAATAGCTCTCGTAACCGTAAGTTAAGGTGGGGCCCACATGCTGGGGTTTTATAAAGGACGTATGAAAAGTCATGTGAGTAGTATATGGGAAGTTGAGCAAGTCTTAAGAAGGACTCTTAAGCCAAATATGGGCATAAGCTCTCCAAAAAAATGATTTAAGGAGACGTTTTCGGATGATCTGAATTGGAGGGGCCAAAACGCTATTATCAATTTGGAATTTGGAAGCACACCAAAAATAAAAGTTGTAGATAATTGAAAGATATTTCCAAACATAGGTTGTAGGCTCTGATATGATATCAGGATCAAGAATTATGGCCATTTTATGATGAAGACTCCAAGTTGCCAAATAGCTTCCGCGGGTCCCACTTGAGAAGGCCGGTGGAATCGACCTATGAGGGGTATAAATAGCCCATTAAATCAATTTTTTCAGCATTCTTACATTATCAATAGTCCTAGAAACTTCCCAACACAACCCCCAAACATTTATAGCCTATTAAATCAAGAATTTAACAAGATTACACTAAACTAAAGCCCGTTTGGATTGTCTTATAAGTTGCTTATAAGCCGTTTTCAGCTTTTTTGAGTGTTTGGCTGGCCAGCTTAAAGTCATTTTGTGCTTAAAATAAGCTCAAAAAAATAATTGGGCCCATTTGACTTAGCTTATCTAAAGCAGCTTATAAGCTGAAAACAGCTTATAAGCCAAAAAAAATAAGTTAGACTATCCCAACTTATTTTTTTTTAGCTTATAAGCTGTTTGCAGCTTATAGGCATAAGTCCATCCAAACAGGCTCCTAGTCCATGAAAGGTGATTGTTCTTGCTTCTACTTGATGTTGTGGTAAGTTTGGTGTTGAAGAAAGTTGGTGTGGCTGAGTTTCTTCAAGTATAAGATATGTTCTTCATCCTATCTCTTATGTTGAGTCGATTTGAAGGTTTTACAAGTCTTAAAAGTGAAAATTGTTATGGAGGAAAGGTCATAAAGTATTGTGTTGTAGTTGTTGTGTTTATGGACTATTTTGAGCAAGTTGTGGCCGTCTGACTGGGCTGATTTACATGTATAGAGATGGTATCTAATGTTGTTGGTGTGTTGATGAGATTATGCTCTTTGATTGGGAAGAAAGGAAGTGTATATTATTGTTGTATCTTGAAAAACATCGTGTGGGATGTTTTATGGAATATATTGGTATGGATAATAGTGTTGTTGATGTTGGTATTGTCGTTGTTGTTGATTGGTTGCTGAATTGTGATTTCGAGCTAGGCATATAAACAGGGGAGATGTTGCCCGAATTTTGGCAGATTCTAAATGGATTTAAATTGAAGGCTTAAGACAAGTGTATGATGGTGAGCCTAATAATAGTATGAATGGTTTTATATGTATATTTCAAGACAGGAGGTAGGTTGGAAAGTCGAGAAGCGAGCTTACAGGTATGTTAAGGCTCGTCCCTTTTTTTTCAAAGGCATGATTCCTATGTTTTGATTCCATACGTGACATCCATAATATTTTTACTCCTAGAAATGCCAGAAGTCTATAATTTTTGAAGATTCTTATGATGACTCCAATTCTAGAGATTTCCAAGCCTAGGGTTCTAGATGATTTCATGCCGTGACTGAGCGTGCTAGATAATTCTTGATTATATTTAGAAAATGTGGCCTCAGCTTATGTCTGAGCTTGCTACATAATATGTGTCCTCAGCTTATGTCTGAGCATGCTACATAACTTGTGGCCTCAGCTTATGTCTGAGCGTGCTACATAACATGTGGCCTCAGCTTATGTCTGAGCATGCTACACAATATTTGGCCTCAGCTTATGTCTGAGCGTGCTACATAACATGTGGTCTCAGCTTATATCTGAGCATGCTACATAATTCTTGATTATATTTAGGATATGTGGCCTCAGCTTATGTTATGGATCATTCAAAGTGAGACATGATAGTGGTGATGATTATGGTAGTGATGAAGACCCTTATTATCTGAACGAACCTAGCAAATAAACGGATTCCAAAGACTCCATTCCTAGACAGAGTAGGGATATTCGTATCCTTGATCTCTTAAGTCCCGAAGGGGCACCCATAAGTTGTATGATCTCATAATATTGTCTAATTTCTTGAAGGGGACATTCATAAGGTTTTCTCTTTCCTATGCATTTTACATTTGATTTTTGAGTCTCGAAGGAGATAAATGAAAAGGGGAAGAATTTCCCATTTTTAAGAAAGGGGGAAGAAGTTCCCGTTTTGCGTTAAAGTTGCTCTGAAGGGAGTCTTTTGTTGTTTTACGAAGACTATTATGCATTTTCATATTTACATACATGCATGACATCATTTCATGGGGAAGGAAAAAAGGGCTAAGACGTTATATACGCGAACCACCTAATCAGCTGGTATACGATGATTATGATGCCCGAAGGGGCCATTATGCTATTATGCCATCTATACATACATATATATACATATACATATACATATATATACATATACATATACATATATATATATATACATATACATATAGATATATATATATATACATATATCTATACATATATACATATACATACATACATATATATATATATATATATATATATATATATATATATATATATATATATATATATATATATATATATATATCTCGACTCGGATGATAAAAGAGTAACAAACTCAATCTGTACCTGTAACCAACTCTGATAAACATGTATGTGCATATGAACTTTTAATGTAGCATGAGTATGTATACATACATATACATACATACATATATATACATATACATACATACTATACATACATACATATGTATGTATATGTATATATATGTATGTATGTATATGTATGTATACATACTCATGCTACATTAAAAGTTCATATGCACATACATGTTTATCAGAGTTGGTTACAGGTACAGATTGAGTTTGTTACTCTTTTATCATCCGAGTCGAGATATATTGTTTCAGTTCTGCCTTACATACTCGGTACATTATTCGTACTGACACTCCTTTGCCTGGAGGCGCTACGTTTCATGCCACGCAAATGTATACAGATGAGTAGAAGGCATTCGCCATAGGATGTTCCCAGGCTATCAGTTGGATTGGTGAGCTCCATCTCAGTTCGAAGTGTTGCCGAGTCGAAGTACTTATGTTATGGTATCTCGTGTATGTTTGAGACTTTTGCAGACAGTGTCCTATGGATAGTGCATCGAGATGTCGACAATTGTGTAAAGCGACCATATAGGTCGATGTGTTTTTATGCTTTATTTTTAAAGATATTATTGTGACCAAAGGTTTTCTTTGAATTAATGATAAGGGAGAAGTCCCTAATTTGACGAAAGAGTTTTATTGAAAAGTTTTTTTTCCCTGAAGGAAGCGTCATTTCGTAGATTAAAGGTTCACAAAAAGTTGTGACTCCCGGATGGAATAGTAGTATGACACTCAGGCGAGTAGGGTCTTAGGTGTCAGTCGTGGCCCTCCGGTTTGGGTCGTGACACTGACTCAGAAATTAACTAAGTTCCAATGGACGGATGCTTGTGAGCGCAGTTTTAGGGAGTTGAAAAACAGATTAACTTTGGCCCTGGTTCTGACACTTTTGGAGGGATCAGAAAGCTACATTATCTATTGTGATGCTTCAGGAGTTGGGTTAGGTTGTGTATTAATGCAACACGATAAATTTATTGCTTATGTCTCGTGGCAATTGCGAACGCACGAGAAGAACTATTCAACACTTGATCTAGAGTTAGCGCGATGATTCATCATTGAAGATGTGGAGGCATTATTTGTATGGGGTTCATGTTGATGTTTATACAGGCCATAAGGGTCTCCAGTATATTTTAAAGAAAAAGGAGTTGAATTTGCGTCAAAGGCGATGGTTGGTGTTATTGAAAGACTATGATGTTAGCATCTTGTATCATCCCGGGAAGGAGAACGCAGTAGCCCATGCCCTTAGCCGCAAATCCATGGGTTGTTTATCTTATGTTCAGCCAGGAAAAAAGGAACTCGTTCGTGAGCTTCAAAAGTTAGCTAGCCTAAGAGTCCGATTATTGGACTCAGGCGATACGGGAGTTACTATTCAGGATTCGGTAGTCTCATCTCTAATGGTTGAGGTTGAGTGATACGCTTAAATTACACATTTTAATGGCATAACGCGGACATTGTCAATATAGTAAGCCAACAAGGTTGGGGTCAAATCCTACAGAAAACAATATGTAGGCATTTAAGCAGATTAAGAATTATCACCGGTAACAGCTAGGCAGATTGCATCAATGGTGGTTTTTAGATATGGTTTTGATAAAATACGAAAATATAAAATCTAATCTAAAAAACAAGTAAATTGATCAATGGCCGCAATAATGGAATAAAGGAAACTGCTTCTCAAGTAACGATCCAATATATTTCACGAATTATAGATAATGGTAATATTACGTTAATTAACTTCGGATAATGACTCTAAATTAACATCTCCCAAAGATTAACTAGACTACCTAATTGAATATCCCTAAAGCAATTAGGAGCATTAAGAACACCCGACTATAGCTACAAATGGTATCGTCTATTCCTAGGTCAATTTCCATTAGATGAGGATTAATGCTCCAAATTCATGTTAATTATTCTATCCCAACCCCGTTCTTCCTCTTTCGAGTTTCAAACAAAGTAAATGGGTGAGTCCTAGGGTTAGCTACTCCCTTGAGAAACGTTGAAGAACAAGAATAATTAAAATAACAATAACTTACTTGATTAAAAATAATGTCGATCAATAAATAAGCACAACAAGAGTTTCCATCTCAATTGTCTGCAAGAAATTTCCATAAACAAGGTTTGAATAAAAGAAAGAAAATATACGTAAGAACCCTAGCCTCCAAACTTGTGTTTTATGTCAAAGAAGTCTAAGAATTTTGGCTTATAAAATATTTATAGGTGTAGAAAAAACCCATATAAAAAAACTGCATCCAAAACGAATTGGGATAAATTCTGAGTCCGCAATATGTTCACCGTTCGCGACTGGCAGATCAGCCAATTTGGTGTTCCAAAACGTTTCTGCCAACATTCTCTTTTTTCCTTCTTTGCAACTGATTTACATCTTTGCTCTTTGGTCTCATTAAATGCTCCTAATAATCAGCAAATGATGGCCCCAATCATTAAGGCCACTAATGCTTGTCTCTATTCTTTCTTTCCTTTATTTTCTTCCGCTTTTTATTCAATTTTGCTTCAAATATCTTTAACTTTGTACCGCTTTATTCCTACACAATAAAATATAACATTAAGCACAAATCAATAGAATAATACACAAAAGTTGATTAAAAGTACTAAAATATGAGGCAACTATGGGTAAATATATGCATTTTTTGGCCAAACATCACCACCCCACACTTAAACTTTTGCTCGTCCTCGAGTAAGCATTAAAATCACTCTCAATAAATTAAGCCTACGAACACCACCACTTTGGTCGATACCAACAATCAAGCCCTATAGCAACTCAAACCATCAAATATACTTCATGATCATCATGCAAGATAAACAAACAACAAACTTCTAACTTTCTAACCTCAGAAAACGAACTCTAACTCATCAAATTTAAGCTCGTTCAACTACTCTGTCAAAAAAGCTAATAACATCACCTATCTATCATGAAACAAGTGCCCCCATAATAAGATATAGTCCACACACTCAAATCAAAGAATCAAATGTAAATTAAGGACTAGCATCAAAGCACAACTCTCACTCACAAAGAAATTCACATGTATGCACAAAGAACCATAGGCTTGCCCATTATGTACATCTCCACTAATTAAGTGGCTCAAATAGAATCAAATAGGACTATAACGGGTTGTACTATTGGCTAGGGGACGGGTAGGAAAACGATATAATAGTGACTTACACTTCCCTAAGCACTTTGCACTTTTAGACTTCATCACCCATTATTTTCATCTCTTCACTTTATTTTCTAGCCCTTTCTTCATCAATTTTTTCACTAGTAATTCTCATCATATCAAGAAATTTTCATTTTTTTTTTCACATCCTTTTTAAGAGGGCCTTTTAATCACTTTGCAACTATCATTGGTTACCGTTTTTCACTTGACCGTCCCTTTTCTTCATATTATCAATTATATAATAGTCTATGCTACCGTGCTCAAGGAAGCAGGGTGCAAAAACTAGGAATTCAACAAAAGAATCAAGGCAAAAATTATGGCTAACAAAAGAACGGCCACAGGCTCAAAGGGCTAACTAGTGGTACAATATCTGAAAAGACTAAAATTTACAAGACATATCAAAGAAAGCCTATTATCATCTTCTAAACAGAGCAACACTTTTTATTTTGCTTCAATAACATGCAGGGAAAGTTCTAGACTAAGATGCAAAACATAGAATATATGCAAGAAATTCTCACTACACATGGCACAAGTATCAATCAAGATGGATCAATTCTACTCTAGGACAGATAGGATCATGACGAACTACAAAATAAGAATAAGCTATACATAGAGTCACAACCATGAGTGTAGATGTCAGAAAGTCTGCTATTTTTTACATTACTCAAGAACTCACAGGAAAGTACTACTCAAGCTCAGGCCCAAATATGCTAGTATCAAACAAGTCAAAAAGGGTCTTTCTTCTCTCTCCTTTACTACTCCTAAAAAAATTAATCCTAAAAAATGAAAATTACCCAGTTCAAAGGCCCCCCCTCGGGAAAGAACCGAGGCCATAAGAAAACCCAAGGGGTGGATGATCTATGCCGCTAAAAGAGAAAACGAAACTATAAAAGAAAAATAAAAGAACGAACAAAGAAAAAAATCTCATTTTTTTTTATATATATAGCTAAAAGAGAAAACGAAACTATAAAAGAAAAATAAAAGAATGAACAAAGAAAAAAATCTCTTTATATATATATATATATACATGTTTTTTTTAATATATAAGGCTAAGAAAGAAAATTCTTGTGGCATAATCATCCTTGACCTCAAAAATCAGAAGTACCCTACCCTACACTTAAAAATATGTGTTGTCCTCAATGCATGTATAGTAGAGAAATAATTCAAACAAGGTTGAGAAGTACTCCCTGAGACCCTCTAGGGTCTAGCTAGCAGCATAATCCTTAACATTAAGGGTCGGGAAGACCCCATACTTAAGCCCAAACATGCTCCTCAACTTTCAACTTCGGGTACTCAAGACTTCTCCTAATCGCTTTTCTCGCCATTTGGAGCTTATGAATTGGGAACCCAACTTGGATTCAAGTTTGTGACCACAAGCAGCGGGGTGAGGGGTGGGGGGGGGGGTAAGTAGATGAACAAGCCAAGCATAATATTTTTCATCTTACACTTCTTGGCTTTCAAGTGAGGAATGTCCTTCTGCCTTCTTGAGTTTTCAAATTGCAGGATATATGGCATTTGAACTTCTAGAATTTCGACATCCTCTTTTTCCCCAAGATTGGAGTCTACAACAACCATATTTTTCAGAACAATGGTTGACTCCAATTTATATTTTTCTTTGGCATTCCCAATAATCTCATCTTTATGATTGACCCCAACAAAGGGATTACCTTTTCAGATTGAGCATTGGGGAGTTCATATTGATTCTGATCTAGATCGAATGCCCATGGAGGATTTTCTTCTTCTGTCATCAAACTAAGTTGGAGACTAGTTTTCAAGTATTCTTTCAAGGCTTTTTGATTTTCGTTACCCTCATTAAGCAGACATTCCATTATGAGTTCGAACTCACCAATTTGGCCATGCTCACAATATAAATCAAAATCAATACCAAACAAGTTTTCATGGAATGATACCATTTTTTTCCAAAACTAAAATAAAATAAAACACAGAAAATAACTATACAAATATTCATAGGTTCGGTTCAAAGAAAGTTAGCTTATTTCCTAAATTAGCCAAAATATGTCAATTGTTCCCCGGCAAAGGTGCCAAAATTTGATACGCTCAAATTACACCTTTTAATGGCATAACGAAGACGTTGTCAAACATAGTAACCCAAAAAGGTTGGGGTTGAATCCCACAGAGAACAATATGTAGGCGTTTAAGCAGATTAAGAATTATGATCAACAACTGCTAGGCCGAACGCATCAATGGTGGTTTTTAGATATGGTTTTGATAAAATACGAAAATATAAAATCTAATCTAGAAAGCAAGTAAATTGATCAATGTCCACAAAAATGGAATAAAAGGAACTACTTCTCAAGTAACGATCCAATATATTTAACGAATTACAGATAATAGTAATATTATGTTAATTAGCCTCGGATAATTATTCTAAATTAACTTCTCCTAAAGATTAACTAGACTACCTAATTGAATATCCCTAAATAAATTAGGAGCATTAAGAACACCCAACTATGGCTACAAGTGGTATCGCCTATTCCTAGGTCAATTTTCATTAGATGAGGATTAACTCCCCAAATTCATGTTAATTATTCTATTTCAACCCCGTTCTTCCTCTTTTGAGTTTCAAACAAAGTAAATGAGCGAGTCCTAGGGTTAGCTACTCCCTTGAGAAACGTTGAAGAACAAGAATAACTAAAATAACAATAACTTACTTGATTAAAAATAATGTCGATCAATAAATAAGTACAACAAGAGTTTCCATCTCAATTGTCAACAAGAAATTCCCATAAACAAGGTTTGAATGAAAGAAAGAAAATATACGTAGGAACCCTAGCCTCCAAACTTGTGTTTTATACCGAAGATGTCTAAGAATTGTGGCTTATGAAATATTTATAGGTATAGAAAAAATTCCAAATAAAATAACTGAATCCAAAACGAATTGGGATAAATTCTGAGTCCGCAATATGCTCACCGCTCGCGACTGGCAGATCAGCCAATTTGGTGCTCCAAAACATTTCTGCCAACATTCTCTTTTTTCCTTCTTTGCAATTGATTTACATCTTTGCTCTTTGGTCTCATTAAATGCTCCTAATCATTAGCAAATGATGACCCCAATCATTAAGTCCACTAATGCTTATCTCCATTCTTTCTTTCCTTTATTTTTCTTCCACTTTTTATTCAATTTTGCTTCAAATCTCTTTAACTTTGTACCGCTTTATTCCTACACAATAAAATATAAGTGAATCGAAGCGGGAAGGTTCGTCAAAAGTTGTTTTTGAAACATATAGTATACGGACCGTATAATTGGGATATGGTCCGTATTTTGAGATATGGACCTTATTTAAGGATTTTAAAAATTTACGGAGAAGCAGAAATTTGAGGTGGAATTATACGGCCAACTATACAGGCCGTATAATGTTATACGGCCAGAAAATTGGCCGTATAATGTCACACGGCCAAGAAATACGGCCAGTATTTTGTAAGTCGGTGGAATTTTTCTGATTTTAAGTATGATGAGCCGTCTTCGTTTTAATCATTCTAAACATAACTACAAGTTCAAAAAAGCTCTAGAGACCTCTCCAAAAATATTCAAACATTTCTCCATGCCAAAATCAAAGATCAAATTGAAGATCAAAGTATTTGGGGTTTCAAAGTATGGTTTAAACTTGTCTCCTCTTCTTGAAGAAGCTTGGGTCAGTATTTTAAGGTGGAGCAACCTTGAAATTGAAGTGTTCTTGAATTTTGGGGTAAGATTTCATCTTAGCTTCGTGATTATGAGTTTATTTGATAAATTATGCTAAGATTTGAGGAAAAGAAATTGGAGAAAAGGGTTATAAGGTGTTGTGTTGAAGTTGTTGTTATGGATTTATTATGAAAACAAGTTTTGGGCTGAATTGAGCATAATTTGACTGTAATCCTTTGGTTATGGTATTGTTGATGTTTTATTGTGATTTTGGGGATTGTTTTGGAGTTAGTGGAGGTAGACGATACAAAGGAAATGTTGTCCGATTTTCATTAACTTACCAATTAATTTAGTTTGACTTTATGAGAGTTTCCAAGACTTAACTTTAGTATGAATCATCTTGAATGTAGATTTACAAGCTTTGGAGAATAGGCGTTGATATTTTAAGGAGACGACAGGGTATGTTAAGGTTGTCCCTTTATTTTTTATGGCATGATCCTATTGTTACGAACTTACACAAATGATATCCAAGATGACTTCACTCTTAGAAATGTTAGGAGCTTATGTTCTTTATCCTCTTATGACATTGTTGATTTCGTCTCATGATTATTGATCTTTATCTTATGGTTATTAATCTTATTATTGATGTTGATCTCATCTTATGATTATTGGTCCGTCAAAGTGAGATATGCCGATAATGTTAGCTCCATAATGGTAATAGGAGGTTTACTGACCTTACGTCACTCCGATAGAGTTGTAACGTTTCTTTGACCTCTCATGCATGCCTTATATATATATGTAGTTATTTTCTCATACTGAGCCGCACTATAGTCGGCCGGGTACTACACCTATTGTGCATACCACTGCCTTGGTTACGGATGACACCGAGCCTATATGGCCGGGTACAGTATTATATATATATATATGTATGAAAATATTTTTTTAAAAAAAAAGGAAAGCATGCATGTTATCCACCTTAAGAGGCATTCAGATGTTCAGTTTATTCCTCTTATCTCTCATTACTTTCTTGTCGTTATTGTCACACCCCTAACGAGGAGTATGACGGGCTCTGACTCACAGGTCGGGAACCACCTGACTTAACGATTGCCTGCAATACCACATACTATAACTCAGAGAACACCTACGCGCAGAAAGGCCCAACACAAAAATATTCAATAATCCAACATATATGTACATATGCGAATCGACAAGGTCGCTACAACATCACGAGCATTGTAAAGCCGACAAGGCTTACAAGAGAATATCACAACCTAGACGAGGCCGGCAAGACCATACATAGTATCTACATACCCCACTATGTATATGAGTCTCTAAGAATGTACATATAAACATATGTTACATTAACTTGAAAGTACCAAAAGATGGCAAGTCTGGAGTAGTGGCACTTACTGACACCACTGAAGCTGGAAGTCCTACTACGGCTGCTCTCCATTAACTCTATCAGAGCCTGCAACACGAAATGCAGCATAGTATGGGTAAAAGTACTGAGTATGTAAGGCTGGAAGCAATAACATAGGTAGGACGGAAATATAAAGAGAGTAGAGGTAATCTGTCATCTGAGAACGTACAATATGTAATGCATGAATCTTAAAAATCATATGTAGGTAAGCATGCACGCACGCACACACACTTATATATATATATATATATATATATAGCATATAAGTGTTAGTGTTGCGGAACGTGCAACCCGATCCATAAATGTTCACTACAACAAATTTGGTTATCAGTGACGAACTATGTTGTCACTTAAAATTCATATTTCGTCACAAAAAATATTTTGTGACGAAAAAAAAAAATCGTCAATCTTCGTCCCTAAACATGGGTCGCTAAAAGTATACAAAGACAATTTAGTGTTTCATCACTAAATAAGGTTTATTAACTACAAAAAATAATTTCGTCCTTAAATTCATACTATTTATGACAAACTTCTTCGTCAAAAAAAGTATAAAAATTTTGTGGTTGATAGTGTGTTTTTGTCACTAAAAAGACAATTAATGCCGACGAAACAACCTTGTCACTAATTATTATTTTAATCAGTGACGATCATAATTGTCTTTAAAGTCATATGTAATTTGTAGCTGAAAAAATGTATTTTCGTCACTAAAAACGATCTTTTATATACAAAAAATATTTCGTCATTAAATACATAAATTGGTGACAAAAATAATTTTATGGCTAAAAGCTATCATGTTGTCATTAAAAATATTGATTTTACCGACAAAACAAAATTGTCACTAAAGAATGTGATTATCAGTGACAATTATAGTTATCATCAAATACAAAGATAATTCGTACGCAAAGTGATTTTAGGACAACTTATTATCGCCAAATAAATGTGACGAACTAATCCGTTGGTGATTAAAATATGATTTTCCTAAAAAGTATAATATAATAATTATTTCAGAATAAAATTAGTATCCATTGTACAAATTAAGCAAGCATGTATTTTATTCTTTAATAATATACCATATGAAAATAACGTAACAAAACATGCAAAGTACTAACAAAATTTTCAGAAAAAATGACTAAAATTATATTGAGACAACATCTCATTACAAATTCCTTAAATTTAAAGAAACAATAATGAAACTAAATCTATTCAACATGAAAGTATAATTACAATACAAAAATATTGATAAATTAAAAAGACAAAAATATGTTTCTTCCTCGTATGCTAACGTAGCTCCACTCATCCAGTAATTTTACTCTTGAATTAGTTTCACCATCATGTACCTGTGTGAAACAAAACAAAAAAAAAAGAATATATAATGTTAGTGCATTTTTTGATATCACCATCTAAATAAAATATATCTTCAATCTTTAATCACAAAATTAATACCTCTTCATGGTCAAAGACTGATCATCATTGTTCACCCACCCAACTGATTGCACTTAACCCCACCATATTCCTGTTCCGTGAAAATGACATCCATATAAATGAATTTGAATACCTTCAAAAAAGTTATATGAACCATTCAAAAAGTAAAGAGAAGGGGTTTTTTTTACTTTACTTACTCTGAGGATATTGCCCTTGTGCATCCCATACTAAAACATAATGAATAGAAGAAATATCAAAGAGAGGTTTGTTTTTGAGATCAAGATGGGAGGTTATATTACGTGCATGTGATAGGAAGTGGAGACATGGGGGGAGAAAATGGGGCTGGACATATAGCACTGTTGTTTAAAAGGGGTTTGGGAAAAGAAAAAAAAAGGGAAAGTTTGCCACCTAATATTTCGTATGAATCCGAAAAAGAGTAAAAACACAAAAAGAATGTTGAGAAAATTATTCTGATTTTTTTTTATTATTATTATTAATAAAATCTCCCATTAAGCAAGCTTAGTGGAAATTTAATTAAAAAAGATGTTGAGAAAATTATGTACTTTATAAATAATGGGATTTAAGTTTCTGATGCACTCTGTAAATTAAAAAAAAAGTATTTATACCTCATATGTTATAAAAATCATATACTTACACCCCTATGAGGTATATTTGTTACTAAGTGTATTATAATATAATTATTTAAAGTAAATTGAAATTATAAATAAGACATTTTTATGTATTTATTTTTATGAAATTGTAAAATGAGATAAATATTTTGTTCAATATCTTTAATCACGCATTTGATTAAAATGGAGAATATTTTAAAACATGTATATCTATAAAAACAAATGAATGCAAATTAAGTGACTTAATAAGATATATCGACTATTAATAATAATTTTTCTATAATATGACTTAGTTTCAGATAAGCTCCCTAAATTTTGAAATTTAAACACTTATAACACCACCCCCTCCCCCCGCTCCCCACCCCATACTATAAAATTCACACACTTACACCTCCCTATGAGGCGTATCCGTAACTAAATATATTAAAATTAATTAGTCAAAAAAACTAAAATTATAAATAAGAAATTTGTATGTATTTATTTTGTGAAATTTAATAAAGAAAATAAAGTTTTTTGTTGAATATCTGTATTTATGTAATTGATTAAAAGAGAGAATTCTTCGAAACATTATTTTAACAAATAAGAAATGAATTCAAATTAATTACTTAATAAGATAAATAGGCCATTAGTAGTAACATTCCTATAATATGACAATTTCGGATACACTCCATAAATTTAGAATTTAAACACTTATACCCCAAATACTATACAAAATCCTACATTTATACCCACGATGAGGTATATCCATAACTAAATATATTAAAATATAACTATTCAAAAGAAAACTAAAATTACAAATAAGAAGCTTTTTATTTCTTTATTTTTATGAAATTTAATAAAGAAAATAAACATTTTTGTTGGCTATCTTTATTCACGCATTTGATTCAAACAAAGAATTGTCTGAAACATGTATCTTTATAAATAATAAATAAACACAAATTAATTACTTAATAAGATACACCGACTATTAGTAATAACTTTTCTATAATATGACTCAGTTTCGGACACACTCCCTTAATTTTAAAATTTAAACACTTATAACCCCTATACTACAGAAATTCTACACTTACACCCCTATGATGTATATCGTAACTAAATATATTAAAATATAATTATTTAACATCAAATTAAAATTATAAATAAGAAGTGTCTAATATGTTTATTTTTATGAAATTTAATAAAGAAGATAAATATTTTTGTTGGATATCTTTATTCATGCATTTGATTAAAACTGAGAATTCTTTGCAACATGTATCTTTATACCGACTATTAGTAATAACTTTCCTATAATATGACTCAATTTCTGATACACCCATAAATATTAAAATTTAAACACTTTATCTCCCTATACTATAGAAATTCTATACTCACATCCTCTACAAGGTATATCAATAACTATGTTTATTAAAATATAATTATTAAAAAGCAAATTAAAATTATGAAAATGAAATTTTTATGTATTTATTTTTATGAAATTTAATAAAGAAGACAAACACATTTGTTGGATATCTTTATTCACGCATTTGATTGACAACGAATTGTTTGAAACATGTATCTTTATCAATAAGACATGAACACAAACTAATTACGTAACAAGATATACTGACTATTAGTAATAACTATTCTCTAATATGGCTCAGTTTCAGATACGCTCCCTATTTTAAAATTTAAAATCTTATATCCTTATACTATAGAAATCATGCACTAACACCCCCTATGAGATATATCAATAACTAAATATATAATAATATGATTATTCAAAAGTAAATTAAAATTATAAATAAAAAGTTTTTATATATTTATTTTTATGAAATAAAGAAGATAAACATTTTTGTCGGATATCTCTATTCACACGTTTGATTAAAACAACAAAATTTTCTAAACATGTCTCCTTATAAATAAGAAATGACACAAATTGATTACTTAATAAGATATACCGAAAATTAGTAATAACTTTTCTATAATATGACTCAGGTAAGCTCCCTAAATTTTAAAATTTACACTCGCATTTACTATAGAAATTTTACATTCACACCCCTTATGATGTATATCAATAAGTAAATATATTAAAATATAATTATTCAAAGTAAACTAAAGTTATAAATAAGGAATTTTTTATGTATTTATTTTTCTGAAATGTATTAAAGAAGATAAATATTTTTGTTGGATATCTTTATTCAAATATTTGATTAAAACAACGAGTTTTTTGAAACATGTACCTTTATAAATAAGAAATATTCCAAGTTAATTACTTAATAAGATATGTCAACTATCAGTTGTAACTTTCGTATAATATGACTCAGTTTTGAATACACTCCCAAACTTTTTTAAACACTTATACCCCCTATACTATATAGATCATGTACTTATACCCCAATGAGATATATCAATAACTAAATATATAACAATATAATTATTCAAAAACAATTAATTTATAAATAAGAATTTTTATGTATATATATTTTTTATAAATTTAATAAAGAAGATAAACATTTTTGTTAGATATCTTTATTCACGCTTTTAATTTAAAAATAGAATTTTTTGAAACATGTATAATATTTATAAAAGCAAATGAATAGAAATTAATTACTTAATAAGATATATTCAATATTAATAATAACTTTCCTATTATATGACTCAGTTTTTGATACGCTTCTCTAAACACTTAATCCCCATAGCCATATGCTATAGAAATTCTACACTCCCACCTATGAGGTATATCAATAAGTAAATATATTAAAATATAATTATTCAAAAGTAAACTACAATTATAAATAAGAAAAAAAAATTGTAGCTATTTTAATAATTATATTTCCACGAATGCTCTGCACATGTTTATTTTTTGAACACTACAGTGCCTTTATCATACTTATTTGAAATCCTAGTTGGTTAATTTTTTAATTTTCACATTAGTGGTAAATGTTTAATCAAAGATCCACAAAACATCCAACACCTTTTACAAAGTCTAGACTTGCAAGTTGACGTTATCTTCGTATAATTGGTCTATGTGGAATCACGATCCCAACTCACATTACGTTTTATGTTTGCATTGATACTTGCCTTTTATTCTCATAAGATGTAGTTGAGCGCTACCACATTATTCTATGATTTAGTATTTTTTTATTCCTATTAAGAGCACTTGAAAAAATATTAGTTAGTTGTCACTTGTCATCATAAATTATCGTAGACAAAGATCCTTTATATTTAGCTATGAATATTTTTCGTCGCAACTAGTTGATTTATTCAACTGCAAATTTTAAAATCGTCACTATTTAAAACATTACATATTTTGTGACAAATTGTTTTTTGTCACTAAGTCACATGTTGATTAGAGACAATAAATTGCTCGTCACTAATTGCTTATATTATTAGTGACAAAAATTAAGGTCATCATTAAATATAAAATTTCATGGCTAAAGCTTACAACATTTAACTACAAACTCCAATTTGTTGCTATTGTAAGAACATACTTTTTGTGACGATACTTTTTGCGTGTTTAAATTGTAACTAATTTAAAGACAAATAATTATTTGTCACAAATTGGATACATTATTAGTGACAAAATAATGTGTCGCTGATAACTTAAATCTGTGGCTATTGTCGCCAACTCATTTTTTGGTGGGAAGTTTTAGTGGACAAAAAATTTGCTACGAATTTTGTTTTTCATCACTAAAAATATGTGGCTCATGTATTTAAAGACGAAATTTAGTCTTTGTCACAAAAGATGAACAATTAGTGACGAATTTATGTTGTAGCTAAGAATTTCGTAGTTAAATATCATATTTGTTGCAGTGACGCCTGAATTTCGCTGATTTTCCAACTTGAAACATCATCTCATTCCTCCTTTCTTCGCCCCGCTTTGCTTTTTTCATAAATATCCTAAATTTTCTGAAAATGTTCGCTATCAGGACACACTCGAACATCGATAACTTGTCACCATAAACAATCGTAAACAAAGATCATTGATTTTCGCTACAAATTTTTTTCGTCGCCAATAGTTAAATCATTCAACTACAACTTTTAAATCGTCGCTATTTAAAACATTACATATTTTGTGACAAAAATTTGTTGTCACTAAGTCGCATGTTGATTAGTGACAATAAATCGTCTGTCACTAATTGTTTATGTTATTAGTGACAAAAACTAAGGTCACAATTAAACATAAAATTTTGTAGCTAAAACTTACAATGATTAACTACAAATTCTAATTTGTCGCTAATGTATCAACACAATTTTTGCGACAAAAGTTTTTCGTCTCCAAAATTTAACTAATTTTAGGACGAAAATCAGTTTGTCATAAATTGGGTATATCATTAATGACAAAATAATGTGTCACTGATAACTATAAATTCGTGGCTAATAGTACTCAATAAATGGTGCCAACTCATTTTTTGGAGGGAAACTTTAGGGGACAAAACTTTGCTACGAAATTTTGTGTTTCGTCACTAAAAATACGTGCCTCATGTATTTAAGGACGAAATGTAATTTTTATCACGAAAAATGAATAATTAGTGACGAATTTTGCGCCGTAGCTAGTATTTTCGTAGCTAAATATCATATTTGTTGTAGTGGTTAGTGCCAAAGAATGTACGGCCCGATTCATATACATCACATGTTAGTGAACGTACGGCCCGATCCATAAATATATTATATGTTAGTGCCGAGGAAGGTACGGCCCGATCCATAAATATCATATGTTAGTGCCGAGGGACGTACAGCCAGATCCATAAATATCATATGTTAGTGCCGAGGAACGTATGGCCCGATCCATAAATATCATATGTTACATATATATAATGTAAATAACATTCGTGAGAGCCCAATAAAAGCCACTACTCAGTCAGAGTGACATAAAGTCGGTGACACGAATAAATTATGGAATTTGTATCGAATCCAGAGAAATAACTTAACGATGATAAACATGATAATATGCCAAGAATCAATCAAATAACTAAGACATTAAGATTTGAGCTACATGACATAGGAATGGAGTGCTTTTATTATGGAACGTTCATGTTCATGCTCTAGTTGGATTCGTGCCAAGGAAAGAGAGAAATGAACACCTTACATACCTTATCCGTCAAGCCACCACTTAAAGAATCCCTTACTCCGATTTCTTGACCTTCACCCGAACCTATATATTGAGAAATTCATCTTTAATCATACTTTCATCATATTTCCCATCAACCTATATGTACTAGTTATCGAAGACTAATTTGGGTTATGAAAATTTGGGCAGCATCTCCCCTATATTATCTACTTCCTCCAAATATCAAAACAACTCCCAAACAATACTAAACACATCAAAAACAATATCATCAATATTGTACAAGATAAATATATACAATTTCATCCAGAACTTTCTTCAAACCTTAATCCATAAGCCATCAACACCAACACAACAAACTATAACTTTTATTCTCGTAAATATTCCTAAATCAACGTTAATAAAGAGAGATTCATACCTTATACGTACTAGAATAGTAAGACCTTCAATATTTACTTTGAATCCAAGCCAACTCCAATACAAGACAATACTATAGTCGCGACTACACGTTACCCGGACCTCAATTAATACTCCGTCACTTGAAATTACTCAAAATCCTCACTTTTGTGTTGTATATATGCTCTCATATGTTGCTGAGTGTTTTGGGGAATTATTATGACAAAAGAGGGATTTTTAACCCTTATATAGTGGGTTGAAGTTGGTGGAAACCGACTTAAATTTTTCCTTCACGTTAGCGCAGGGTAATTTTCTGCTCTGGTGGCCTAACGTCCATAAATCTCTACTCCAATGTCCTATCGACAAGCAATTTATTGCATTGAAAGGTATACTTCATGAACTTCAATTTAGGCTTTTGCTTTGCTTCAAAACTCGTCATATACTAAAAGATATTCTTCCTCCAAGTTGGGCCAAAATTGCCCCTCGTATTTTCTTCAAAGTTCCAACAAATTTAATTTTCTTGATTCACTTTCCCTTCAATACTTCCATAGCTTATTTTATGAACTTAAACCCTCACAATCATAAGATAAGCGCCTATAATCTCATATGCCTCCTGAAAGGTAGCTCGAATCTCAACATACAAACCTACGGGGTGTAACAGTTATTATATTGCTTTCCATGCCTGACATACTCAATACATTATTCGTACTAAGGTCCTTTTGTTTGTGGGCGATG
This sequence comes from Lycium barbarum, assembly GCF_019175385.1. Lineage (NCBI taxonomy): Eukaryota > Viridiplantae > Streptophyta > Magnoliopsida > Solanales > Solanaceae > Lycium > Lycium barbarum. Next base: position 58,550 of record NC_083348.1, on the reverse strand, counting down.
CGTTCATACTGGCAGGTAGATAGAGATATAGTACGGATCCTTAGGCTGCCATCTCATTATTGATACGGGAGCACTCCACTTGTTCCAGAGCTGTAGTCCAGTTGATACGATTTTTTGCTGTACATATAGGCATGGGGGGGGGGGGGGGGGGCTCTTGTCCCGTCCTTTTGACGTAATGCATTCCATGTAGAGGCGCGTGGACAGATACTTACAGGTAGATGTTCTATGACCATTTCGGTCCATATTTTGTTATATCATTTTGACAGCCTAGTCGGCTAGCTTACTCGAGATCAGTTTAATGATGTAGCTATGCATATGTCTCTTTTGGGCTTGTGTCCCTTATAGTTTATGACATTTATTAGACAGCATTATTGTCACGACCCAACTGGAGGGCCATGATGGGCACCCAGAGCTAACTTACCGAGCACCTCTTAACATATTTCTCATATTCATATCTGGGTGGACCTCAGAATATAACTCATAATTATGGTAGCCTATAAGAGCATGAGTGCAGAGGTAAAACACATCTATATAAACATCAACAATTGTGCCCATGTGTACAAGCTGACAAGGCTATAAAAAATGATATACATCAATATGAACCGATATGGTTACAGAACATCTAAATATACACATCTGCTAACGAGCCTCTATAAGGAGTAATATACATCATAAAGATGGGATAGGACCTCAAGAATATGCAAGTAATCTTCTTCTTCTTCTTTCAATTTAAGTTAAAGGATTATATGCAATCTTGAAGAATCTGAGTGAGGAAATTGATTTTCATCCAGGGCAAGCTACCGCCCTTGTTTCATCCCTTAAAGATCTGATTTAGGTAAGAAAATCCTCCCTTCTTCATGTATTTGAGTTTATCTAAGTTCTAGCTACTTTGTTTGGTGAAGAATAGGTGAAATAGGGGCTGAAAATTGGGTGGAGTATGTCGTGATGCTCAGACTTTTGGAAGTAGTATTATTGTATCATATGGCTGGTTCATGTAAGGATTGAGTTGATTATGTTGTGGTTAAGCTTATTAGTATAGAACTAGGTTATGGAAATAAGAATTGATGAAGAAATGATCCGAAAATTGATTTTTAGTTGCTGTAACTTCCTAGGCTATTATGAGGTCGTTTTAATGTTGTGTTGTTGCTGAGAATTAGAAAGAGTAATTAAATACATTGTGGTTAATGTTGTTAACAAGTTCTGGAAGGAAACAGGGTTTAAACCATAGTTTGTTTCTTCGTAAACCGAGTTTGCCGCTTGTTATCCTATTACTTGAATTGTTGATTATCAATGAAATGGTATTGCATGGATATGTTGTTGTTATTGTTGTTTGGGTTGTTGTTAATAGTATTTTGAATTGGACGGAAGTAAAGGTCGTAAGGGAGATGCTGCCCAATTTTCTAGAATTGAGCTACTAGCTTAGAAATACGTTTTAAGCTTTTTCATAGCTTAACCGTAGTTCTAATGTATTAATATAGGTAGAAGTACTTCGGGCAGCGTATACATATTGATTTGTGGATTAATCATCAAAGGTATATAATGGCTATCCTTTGTTTTTTGTTGGCATGAACCCGTAATCAGTAAGAGCCAAACAAACGTGTATACAAGGAGAGTGATTCGTAGAGTTTCTATATCTATGTTATTCCATCTTACTTGCGTTGAAATCGTCCCTCATTGAGAGTCTATATTCAGTTAGAGTATATGATCTCTAGTTGAGAAACCGAGAGTATATCATGCGCATATTAGTTATATCATCATTGCATACATTTGACTTCGGGGATATGCATTCATCATCATATACGATTGCCCTTGGGGATATATAGGGACACAGTTGCCTTCGAGGATATATAGATATGCTCATTGCCTTCGGGGCTATACAGAGATACAGTTTGCCTTCGGGGTTATTTACATTTGCCTTTGGGGCTATGCACGACCTTCGGGTCACTCACGTTGCCTTCGGGGCTATGCATTCACACATCGTACCCCATTTGAGGCCGGATAGTTTAATTTCAGTATTGCATACATGACATGAGACAAAGACGGTTAGATATGTCCCAGATTATTATTGACTATAAGTTTATGTTCAGTATATCATGTACGTCAGTTTAGTTTCAGTTATCCATTGCCTTACATACTCAGTACATTATTTCGTACTAACGTCCCTTTTGTCGGGGCACTGCATTCATGCCTGCAGGTACAGTCAGACAGACTGATCGACATCCTCAGTAGATAGGACCTGATATCAGCTGATTAGGTAGCTCCTTTTGTTCAGAGTCGCCAAGTCTTTTGGAGTATTACTTTTGTGATTACCGACCTGATGGGTAGGTCGGGGCACTGTCCCGACCATGCTATTACTATGCTTTCTTTAGAGGCTTATAGATGAGTCTTGTAGATAGTGTATCAATGTGATAGCCTTGTCGGCCTTGTATATCTCTATTTTGGGCACTGTTGGTTTTGTATGATCATAGCAGCCTCGTGGGCTTGCTCAGATGTGTATATATGTTTTGGCTATGAGTACCCCATTCATATGAGATAGTCAGTCTTTATATATATATATATATATATATATATATATATATATATATATATATATGTTCAGAAGGTGGCCTTTTTGCCTTGTTGGAATTGTCTGTGTGCAAGTATAACTTGAGGGTTAGCCCTTTAGAGTTACAGATTCAGAGTGGCTCGCTCGGGCCGAGTGTGGCACCGGATGCCGGTGAGGCCTCTCCAGATCTGGGGCATGACACATAACAAGCATCCGTACCTAATTGGCATTGTCTAGTATGCAACTTACCACACTGAGTGGATCGTGGTAAGGGTGGTCTCATCTGGCCGGAATCACCTCTATATTGAGAACTCGGAGCTCGAGAACTCTTGCTTGGTTCGGAATAAATAGGGCGATCAAATCTCTTGCCGGCAAATCACAGAGGTGCACTAGCTATTGAATGACCTGAGTGCCTAGAATACTGCTGCCTTTGACCCCCTCCAAACTCACTAACAATACTTGAGGATCTAGCCCTCTTATTATAACCCTATCATGTTCACGCTCACTCCTCCGCTACTGCTGTCATTCTTCCAAATTCTGGGCATGGGCTTGAATATGAGAAATATTCACACCCTCTTGAAGCGAGGCCATCAAACAATCATTGATCAAATGTGGCCCCAAACCATTCACGAACCGGTGAACGCGATCTCCCATAGCAGCTACCATAGCTGGAGTATACTTGGATAAGGAATTAAAAGGAAGGCCATATTCTTGGGTCATATTCCCTTGTCTGAGGTTTAGGAATCTATTAGCTCTGGCCTGTCGAACCTCTGGTGATAAATAGTGTCGGAGAAAAGCATCTAAAAACTCTTGTCATACCCGTGGAAGTGCATTTACCCCTCTAGAAGATATCCAGGTACCATACTAATGAACAACCCCATCTCCCAATCTATAAGAGGTCAACTCTATCGATTCAACATCTTGCATTACCTGCAATGTCCTCAATATCTTATCTATGAAGTTCTGCGAGACCTCGTCCGATTTTGACCCAAAGAATTCTAAAGGGTCCAAACTAATGAAATCACGGACTCTAGCACTGACAGCTCTATCACCATAACCCGTACCTTGCCGCTAAGCCTAAGTGGTTATTAACTAGGTCAGCAACTGAATGACTTCCCTCATCTCCTGGGCTGAAGAATCCGGTAGAGGAACTGGGGTGCTGGAGCTAAAGCTGGAGCGAGTGGAGTAAGAGAGGACTGAGATGGAATCTCATTCTGGGACTCACCCTCCTCCATATCTGTAGGCGGTACTCGCTCAGCCCTTCTACCTGCCACGGACTTATCCTTCTGAGCCGCTGTAACTTTTCTCTTCACAGGCATTGCTGAAATGATTACGCTGCCCGCCTTAGCGGTGTCTGCCCGACCATATAGGCGCGGTGTAGTCTCATCATCATATACTTATCATAATGCATGCATAAGAACTCAAAGATAACTATATTTCTATCGGGGTGACGTAAGCTCGAGAACCCCCGATTTCCATTATGAAATAGTCACAACCATCCTGCCTCACCTTGAAGGAACTAGCATTATGAGGTGAGTGTAGCAGCAATGAACAATATCAAGAAATCATTTCCTTCATAAGAATCGTATCACAAGCATTGAAATTTCTAGACCTGGGCTCATCGTCATCATTAGCATTTTCATAACATATTTCTTAACTTTATCTCATAAGAAGCTCTTTATATCATAGACTCATAATTTCCGGAATGTAAGGAAGTCATGAAAAATAAGGAAAGTCATATTGTAGGAATCATGCCTTAGGAAAGAAGGGACTAGCGTTACATACCTTTTTGTTTAGCTACCTTATCACTTGAACGTTCTCCTCCAATATTCACGTTTCTACCTTCAAGAGAGTTCGTACTAATATTAGATAATCGATAACATAAACATGCTTGAACTAGAGCTAGAGAAAATTGGACAGCATCTCCCTTGTTTATGCAACTTTTTCCATACCATACATTAACTCCCAAATGTCAATAGCAATATTCATAATATCATAGTCAACAATCTTCATCGACCATACATTATTCAATTCTCCTACGTCCATTTCAAGGGCATCCATAACCATAGTCATAATACAACATTACCTTCATCCTCATATACTGTTTCTTCCATGCTCTTAATATCATTTATAAGATAACTATACTCGTAGCATATAAAGAGTCATGATTCATATTAAGCTACTACTAAAAAATGTCACTATTCTCATATTTGTAACCTATCTTTTACCTCCTTCCATAATCCAAGTCTTTCAACCCTTCAATAGTCTAAATAATATGGAAGAATCATAAATCTTACCTTTGATTGGGTAGGAGCAAGTTTGGATGAAAATACTTCACTTGAGGAAAAACCCTAGCTTCAATCCAAAGAGATTCCTTGTCTTGTATGAACCCTAGTGAGCTTCTTACACTTGATTCCTTTAGTTTGATGACCGTAATTTCTCTTGGATTCTTGTAGATGAAGTCTGGAGAGAGTTCTAGAGGTTTCTTGAGGTGTGGGGAGTGTTGGAGAGAAAATGAGAAATAAGAGAAATAAACTTGGGTCCCTTATTTAAAACTTAAAAATCTGTCTCGACCAAGTTATACGGACACACATACAGTCCGTATAACTTATACGGTCCGTATATGTGACCGTATAATGCTTCCAGTGGAGAATCCAATTCTGGGAAAGTTATACTATCAGACATACGGGCTGTATCTTTTATACGGTCCGTATAAAGGACCATACAATCCATATTTCCCTGAAACTTGCCCTCGTCGACTCGTTTGATCTCCAATCCTTATGGAACCTTCTTAACACTTGTTTAACACCACATTAATAATCTAAAGGGTGTTATAACTCTTCCCTAAGACATCATTAAGTCAACATTAACTTAGTACTAGCAAATCCTTTCCGATACACAACGTATACCTCGCCTTTCTTGACGAAATTTCTTCTCTTCCGTCAAATGTCTTTGAAATCTTAATTAAAACCATTAAATACTACTTCTTGCTTGTAGAAGTATCATGTACCTCTTTCCCTGCGTTAGTCTACTCACTAGGCAGTGACTTGAAATTTTTTGAGATGTAACATTCTTCCCCCCTTTAAAAACATTCGTCCTCGAATGTTAAGTTCTCGGGAATTCTACAGAAATTTTGCCAGAGTTTCCTCTGCAATTTGGCAATACCATCCTGTCACAATATCCCACAATAACAATGCCTCATGGGGCTACAATACAATGGCAAGAAAAGATGGCCTCACACGACCAAAAACATGAAAAAAAATCATACATACCTCATAATGTTAATGTCTCATCTTGGATATCTTCCGGGGGTGGAAACAAGTGTGGGTACTTGGACTTCATGTTTTCTTCCGCTTTCCAAGTCATTTCTTCTCGGTTATTGTTTCTCCACAAAACTTTGACTGAAGCTGCTTCTTTGTTTCTAAGTCTCCGTACTTGTCTATCTAGTATAGCAATAGGTACCTTTTTATAGGTCCACTTTTCCTTTACTTGAACATCATCTACCGATACGATCCTAGTAGGATCTCCGACACACTTGCGGAGCATTAAGACATGAAAAACAGGATGGACTGATTCAAGTTCTAAAGGAAAATCCAGTTCATAAGCTACTTGACCCACCTTGCTGACAATTTTATAAGGTCCATTGTACCGAGGACTTAACTTTCCCTTCTTACCAAATATCATCACGCCTTTCATCGGTGATACCTTTAGGAATACTAATCATCAACTTGGAATTCTAAATCTCTCCACAGTTGTCTATATAAGATTTCTGGCGACTTTGGCCTGTCAATAGTCGATCTTGAATAACCTTGACCTTTTCCATCGCCTGCTGAATCAAATCAGGGGCTATTAGTTGTACCTTTCCTACTTCAAACCACTTAATTGGGGATCTACACTTTCTTCTATATAGGGCTTCATACGGGGTCATATGAATACTAGAATGATAGCTATTGTTGTATGCAAACTCAATAAGGGGTAAGTGGTCATCTCAACTACCACCGAAATCTAGTACACATGTCCGTAACATGTCTTCCAAGGTCTGAATAGTGCGTTCGGCTTGCCCATCGGTCTGTGGATGGAAAGTTGTGCTAAGCATTACCTGAGTACCTAAACAATCTTGGAAAGACTTCAAAAATTTATCTATAAATTAGGCTCCTCTATCGGTGATAATAGATATCGGGACACCATGAAGTCGCACAATATATTTGAGATACAACCTTGCATAATCTTCTGCCGAATAGGTGGTTTTGACTGGAAGAAAATGAGCTAGTTTCGTGAGCCTGTCCACAATCACCCATATGGAGTCATACTTGCTTCGGGAACGAGGTAACCCTACAATGAAATCCATTTTAATCACTTCCCATTTCCAAGTTGGAATCTTCATAGCTTGCAATAATCCTCTTGGCTTTTGATGTTCGATTTTCACTTGTTGGCAATTTGGACATTGAGCTACAAATTCTGCTATGTCCTTCTTCATTCCATCCCACCAGTACATTAGCTTAAGATCGTGACACATCTTTATCGCTCCAGGGTGAATAGAATACCGAGAGAAATGGGCATCTTCTAGAATCCGACGACGTAATTCCGCAATATTCGGAACACATAGCCTGTCTCAGTATCTAAGAACTCCATCTGTAGAAATTTCAAACGGAGGCTTCTCTTTCTCATAAAATGTATCTCTATAATGGCTCAACTGAAGATCTTCATATTGACGCTCTTTCACCTCCATATCTAAGGATGAAACAGTTGGATTATTAATATCAATTCCTGCATTGCCTGAATCAATTAGACAAACTCCGAGGCTGGCTAGCTGGTGTAGCTCACGGACTAATTCTTTCTTCTCCAGAGGGACTTCACATAAACTGCCCATTGATTGGCGGCTAAGTGCATCAGCTACTACATTCGCTTTTTCGAGGTGGTATAAAACACTTACATCGTAATCCTTCAGCAGTTCTAACCACTGTCTTTGCCGAAGATTCAACTCCTTCTGTTTGAAAATATATTGGAGACTCTTGTGATCTATATAAATATAAATATGAACACCATACAAGTAATGTCTCCACATCTTTAGTGCATGAATAACCGCAGCCAATTCAAGATCATGAGTTGGATAGTTCTTTTCGTGTTTTCGCAGCTGCCTTGAAGCATAGGCAATGACTTTACCGTGATACATCAACACACATCCTAACCCAACACCGGAAGCATCACAATATACAACATAACCATCTGGCCCTTCTGGAAGTGTCAGGACTAGGGTTGAAGTTAAATCTATCCTTCAATTTTTGAAAACTGTGTTCACAAGCATCAATCCATTAGAATCTTGCTGACTTTTGAGTCAACTTTGTTAATGGTGCTGAAATAGAGGAAAATCCTTCCAGGAATCTTCTATAGTAACCTGCTAATCCCAGAAAACTACGAACTTCTGTAGGCATGTAGGCCTTGGCCAATTCTTCACAGCCTCTATTTTCTGAATGTCAACTCGAATGCCATCAACTGAAATAATGTGGCCTAGAAAAGTTACGGAATTCAGCCAAAATTCACATTTCGAAAACTTAGCATACAATTCAGGAGTCCGAAAAATCCCAAGGACAATATGCAAATGGTCTTCATGCTCAGATTCTGTCCGAGAGTATACAAGAATATCATCAATGAACACGATCACGAACAGATCTAAAAGGGGCCTGAATACATTATTCATTAGATTCATAAACACTGTCAGAGCGTTAGTCAACCAAAATGACATCACCCGAAACTCATAATGGTCACATCTCGTTCTGAAAGCTGTTTTGGGAATATCTTCTTCTCTAACTCTCACTTTATGATAACCTGACCTCAGATCTATTTTGGAAAACCACTTGGCACCCTGTAATTGGTCAAACAAATCATCAAGTCTCGGAAGAGGATATTTATTCTTTATCGTCACCTTATTGAGCTGTATATAATCAATGCACATTCGTAGGGAACCATCTTTCTTTCTCACAAATAGGACGGGGGCTCCTCACGGCGATGAACTGGGCCTAATAAACTCCTTCTCCCGTAAATCTTTCAGTTGCGCCTTTAGCTCTTTCAATTCTACAGGAGCCATTCGGTAGGATGGAATAGAGATTGGTTTAGTATCTAGTAACACATCAATATCAAAGTCAATCTCTCTTTCCGGAGGAAGGCTTGGAAGTTCATCTGGAAATACATCCAAAAATTCCTTCACTACCGGGATGGATTGAAAAGTCGGTGGATTTGCTTCGGTGTCATGAACTCGAACTAGGTGATAAATATAGCCTTTAGCTATCATCTTCCTTGACTTAAGGTAGGAAATAAACCTGCCTCTGGGAGACGCTGTATTACCTTTCCATTCAAGCACGGGTTCTCCCAGAAATTGAAATCCGATTATTTTTGTTCTGCAATCCACATTAGCATATCAAGAAGCCAACCAATCCATGCCCATAATCACATCAAAGTCCAGCATTTCTAGTTCAATCAAATCAGCTATAGTGTGCCGATCATATACCACAATCACACAATTCTTGTATACTTGACTAGCTATTACGGGATCACCAATCAGAGTTGATACCTCAAAAGGTTTAATTGGGTCGAGTTTCACCCCAATACGGCTAGCAATGTAAGGGGTAATATAAGACAACGTGGAACCCGAATCTATCAATGCATAAACCTCATGAGAGAATACAGATAGTATACCTGTAACCACATCCGGGGAGGACTCAAGATCCTGTCATCTGGCTAGAGCATAGATACAGGGCTGGGTACCACCTGAAGTAGACGCTCCCCTCTGCCTCTACCTTGACCTGCTGGAATTTGGGAATCTGCCCTATCGGGCGCACAGAAGAAGAACCAGCCTGATCCTGTGGGCTGAACCCCAACTATACCACTCATTGATGGACAATCTCACATCATATGTCCAACCTGACCACAGGCATCGCAAGCATCTGACCCTTGGCGACACTATCCAAAATGTAATCTACCGCACTAGCTACATCAGTGTACTGGTAGTCTCCGCTGGCTAGGATTACTCCCAAACTAAGAACCTGAGACCCATGAACTCTGACCATGTCCTGAATGAACGGGGCGATCAAATCTCCTACCTACAAACCAAGGAGGTGCACTAGTCACTGACTGGCCTGAATATCTAGAATGTGACTGTCTCGATCCCCCTCTATAGTCGCTACCGACACCAACAGATCCGGTCCTCTTACTCTGCCCTCTATCAATATCACGCTCACCCCTTTGCGGATGTTTTTGCTCTTCTAAATTCTGGGCATGAGCCTGAATACGGGAAATATCCATCCCCTCTTGCAATGAATCTGTCAAGAAATCTTTAAACAAATATAGCCCTAAGCCACTCGCAAATATAGCCCTAAGCCACTCGCAAAGTGAAAACTATACTCCCGAGCACTCATATTCCCTTGATTTAAATTTAAGAATATATCCGCTCTAGCTCGACGGACCTCTGGTGGCAAATAGAGATGAAGGAAAGCATCTACAAATTCTTGCCAAACCGGGGGAAGTGCATTTTCCTTTCTTGAGGATATCCAATTATTATACCAAAGAACCGCCATATCCCGGAGTCTATAAGATGCCAACTCCATATATTCAGTATCAGAGGCATGGATAATTTTCAATGTTCTCAATATCTCATCAATAAAACCTTGCGGGTCTTCATCCGGCTTTGACCCGAAAAATTTCAGGAGGGTTTAAACTCATAAAATCCCGAGCTCGAGTACTAGTTGCCCTGTCACTGAAACTCACACCTTGCCGTTGTGCCTGAGCGGCAACTAACTGTGTCAATAGCTGAATAGCTTTGATCATTTGTTGACCGAAGCAGCCGGTAAAGGAACTGGAGGCATAGGAGCTAGAGCTGAAGCCCTTGTTCTTCTAGAATAGGCGGAGTGGGAGAGGTATTATATGGAGCCTCATTATGTGATTCATCTTCTTCTACATTAATTGGCGGCTCCCTTTCTATCCGCCTTTTTGTCGTAGCCTTGCCCTTCTAGGCGGCTGTGGCCTTTCTCTTTACCGACATTGCTGAAATCATAACACACCATTAGGGAGGAGAAAATCTTATAACATAGCTCTATCGCACGAACTAATAAGAAGAAGAATGGTCATTATTCCTAAACGCCCCGTAGCCTCTTATTTATAAGTGTGGCGCGCTTCACACCTATAAAGGAGATTCTGCTGGACATGGCTCGTAGACATACCCTAGGACGGAACTGCTCTGATACCACTTTTTTAACGACCCAACTAGGGGCCATGAAGGGTACTCGGAGCTGACTACTGAACACAACTCATCCTGTTGGTCATCATACCCAACCTTAACATACATAATCTCCAGGCAACACATACCCACACACACACATATATATATATATATATATATATATATATATATATGATTTACATAATACACGCCGATATATTCATGAAGCATCTATTTCCCACATATCCGTATCTACGAGCCTCTACTAGAGTACTAGACATACGGTCGGGACAGGACCCCGTCATGCCCAAAACATATATACAAAATAATATATCAAAAATAGCACCTCCGGAGTAATGGAGTGCTCCTGTAAGTCCGCTGATAAGCTTTTATGGATCCGCGCCGTCTCCCTGTCTACCTATGGGTAGGAACACAGCGTCAAAAAACAAAGGACGTCAGTACGAACATTGTACTGAGTATCTAAGGCATGAACAATAATAATATATCAAAGAGATAAGTGGACATCAAGTAAAGAAACAACATGTATCTAAATGTCACTTAAGATAGAATAATGCATGCTAACTTACATCATAAACACCATCCTATCATGTATGCATATATAAGCTGCCCGACCAGATAGGTACGGTGTGATCATCATTAGCCCGCATCCAGGGTAAACATCTCATGTTGCCCACTAGTGGTGTCTGCCTATGCAATCTAGACATGGTGTATACGCAACCCCCCTTAGCAGTGTTTACCGGACCATATAGGCGCGGTGTAGTCTCATCATCATACACTTATCATAATGCATGCATAAGAACTCAAAGACAACTATATTTCTATCGGGGTGACGTAAGGTCGAGAACTCCCGATTTCCGTTATGGAATAGTCACGACCATCCTGCCTCACCTTGAAGGAACAAGCATAATGAGGTGAGTGTAGCAACAATGAATAATATCAAGGAATCATTTCCTTCATAAGAATCGTATCATGAGCTTTGAAATTTCTAGACTTGGGCTCATCATCATTACATTTTCATAACATATTTCTTAACTTTATCTCATAAGAAGCTCTTTATATCATAGACTCCTAATTTCCCGAATGTAAGGAAGTCATGAAAAATAAGGAAAGTCATATTGTAGGAATCATGCCTTAGGAAAGAAGGGACTAGCATTACATACCTTTTTGTTTAGCTACCTTATCACTTGAACGTCCTCCTCCAACATTCACGTTTCTACCTTCAAGAGAGTTCGTACTAATATTAGATAATCGATAACATAAGCATGCTTGAACTAGAGCTAGAGAAAATTGGACATCATCTCCCTTGTTTATGCAACTTTCTCCATACCATACATTAACTCCCAAATGTCAATAGCAATATTCATAATATCATAGTCAACAATCTTCATCGACCATATATTATTCAATTCTCCTACGTCCATTTCAAGGGCATCCATAACCATAGTCATAATACAACATTACTTTCATCCTCATATACTGTTTCTTCCATGCTCTTAATATCATTTATAAGATAACTATACTCGTAGCATATAAAGAGTCATGATTCATATTAAGCTACTACTAAAAAATGTCACTATTCTCATATTTGTAACCTATCTTTTACCTCCTTCCATAATCCAAGTCTTTCAACCCTTCAATAGTCTAAATAATATGGAAGAATCATAAATCTTACCTTTGATTGGGTAGGAGAAAGTTTGGATGAAAATACTTTACTTGAGGAAAAACCCTAGCTTCAATCCAAAGAGATTCCTTGTCTTGTATGAACCCTAGTGAGCTTCTTGCACTTGATTCCCTTGGTTTGATGAAGTTGATCCTTAATTTCTCTTGGATTCTTGTGGATGAAGTGTGGAGATAGTTCTAGAGGTTTCTTGAGGTGTGGAGATTGTTGGAAAGAAAATAAGAAATGAGAGAAATAAACTTGGGTCCCTTATTTAAAACTTAAAAATCTATCCCGACCAAGTTATACGGACACACATACGGTCCGTATAACTTATACAGTCCGTATGTGTGACCGTATAATGCTTCCAGTGGAGACCCCAATTCTGGGCAAGTTATACAGTCAGATATACATGCTGTATCTTTTGTACGGTCCGTATAAAGGACCGTACAATCCACATTTCCATGAAACTTGCCCTCGTCGACTCGTTTGATCTCCAATCCTTATGAAACCTTCTTAACACTTGTTTAACACCTCATTAACAATCTAAATGGAATTATAACTCTTCCCTAAGACATCATTAAGTCAACATTAACTCGGTACTTGCAAATCCTTTCCGATACACAATGTATACCTCCCCTTTCTTGACGAACTTTCTTCTCTTGCATCAAATGTCTTTGAAATTTTAATTAAAACCATTAAATAGTACTTCTTGCTTGTAGAAGCATCATGTACTTCTTTCCCTGCGTTAGTCTACTCACTGGGCAACGACATGAAATTTTTTGAGGTATAACAATAAGGATCAATAATATCATAAGAACATCAAGAACTATAAGCTTTGAAATCTCTAGAAGTGAAATCATCATCATGGAGGATATTTATCAACATGATCATAAGAATCTTTAGAATCATAAGATTATAGCATTGTTAGGAATAGGGACGTTATGGATATCATGTATAGGTTCATAACAAGGAATCATGCCTTAAGAAAGAAAGGTTTAGCCTTAATATACCTTTACGTCTCTTTAACTACTTAATCATTCTCCTCCCAAGCTCACAAATCTATATTCAAGAGGATTTATACTAATATTAAGTCTTGGAAACACTCATAAATTCAAACTAAAGTAACTAATGGGCTAGCAGAATTTGGGCAGCACTTCCCCTATTTTTTTGACATATACTAAATCCCAAATCAACTCTCAACAACAACAACAACATCTACAATTCCATATGTAAAAGATTATATACAATTTACACCTAAAACAATCCAAAACTTCTTCCAAATTCTGTTAATAATCAATAATTACAACACGACGTCCCATAACGTTTCCTACCACAATTTCCTTCAGTTTTTGGACTTACTAATCTCCAAATCAACTCAATACAAGAAATAAAGAGAGAGCATACCTCAATCTTGAAGAACCCTAGCTCCCCCAACCTCGTTTCAAAACAAAAACACTATAAAATTTAACCAAAAGCAAAGGTCATCATCACCCATTACCAATTTAGGGTTCCAAAGCTTGATTTCCCCTTGAATTTTTGCTTAGGAAGTGTATGGATGGGTAGGGAGTGTAGAGAGAACTTGGAGGGTCTAGAGGATTCTGATTTTTGGTGAAATAAATGATCCAAGTCATGGGCCTTTTAATATATATGAGAGAGAAAATTTCCACCGTCTGCGGTTCAACGGCAGGGTCAATGGTTCGTCAGGTCGCCATCGTCGAACTGCAGTAGCCCTGATTCTCTCAGAGTTTTTTGACGGGTAGGTTGACGGTCCGTCAACTTGACCGTCGAGTTGCTCTGCTGCAACACTCAGATTTTCTGGTTTATTTCGCCTCCAATCTTTCGATACTTGCTGTACACAACTTAAATTCCTGTATATGTGAAATAATCATGTAGAATCTCTTATAACCTTGTCAACAACCTCACTTACTAGCTTTACGTAGTTATCTTGCGGTGAAACTCAGCGTATAAAATATGAGGTATAACAATTATGGCCCGCTCAGGTATGACGATGTGATGCACGTACGTCTTCAGGTGCTCAGTAGGTTAGCTCCGGGTGCCCGTCACGACCCTCCGATTGGGTCGTGCCATCTTATTTTCTTTAAATTATGTAAACAGCGACTAAAGTAATTCCTCGTTCTTTAAAGACTATTTGAGCCTATTTTGCAGTTCAAATTTGGTTAAGTCTTTTGATGTCCGTGTCTTAGGTACACCTGGGCCCTTTCTAGGTCCTGAGCTCAGTTGAGATTTCTTTGCCAGATTTGATGTTGTGTCGGGGTATGGATCAATAAACCTAAAATAGTCGCAACCACCATACTCCTAAAACAAACACCAATCAATTAGAGGCGTTAATGCTGAAACCACATAAAAAACACATACCGTAGAAATTAAAAACTCACAGTTCTAACTGCACAATTAAAGAATCTATGACCTGGATTCTTTTGGCTCCGTGATTTTTTTCAAGATAGTGTATTCACCACAGAAAAAAATGTCGGGATCTTGTGGTTGAGACATTTCGGATAGGTGAGACATTTTGAGGAGTTTGATCAAGAAAGATAATGTAGGAGTTTGATCAAGAAAACATACTATGGAGGTGTTTAATCAAGAAAAGAGACAATGGATGAGATTGAATTTTGGGTTGATTTTATATAAGGAAAGGTAAGGGGGAAGGGTATATTTTTACCGTTTTAAGCTTTTTTTATTACCATCGTAAAAAAGCAGTGGTTTGTCAGTCAAAATAAAGCCAAGTATGCTAGGAAAATTATAAGCCAACTAGTAATAAACTACATTAATCTATAATAACTAGTAGCCTAGGATGATTACGAACCACATTGGTTGGTGCTAAACTTGAGAAATAAAGGCGACTGTTGGAATGAGAAGCCTGCTGAATTTGCACTATTCAAACGGACAAAAAATAATAATTAAAAACAAAGAATCCCCAACCCTTGCTGAATTTGCACTATTCTAACGGATAATAATATAATTAAAAAATAAATTAAAACCCAAACCCCAATTCCCAAATACAAATTGCACAAATCTAAGTGACCGCGGATAGGTATAACATATTGCACAAATCTAAGTGACTGTGGATAGGTATAGCATAAACCGACCGTCGTCAATAGATAATCGTCATCATTTAGGCTCGACTTCACGTATGATCAACAATCATCCACATGGTATATATAAACTAAGGCATATATTTGTCTAAAAAGCTAAAAATAAATAAAAAATACTTAATACTATATAAATATTATAATAACACTTAATACATTATATGAGAGTCCCATCCATTAGACACACAATCCAAATCGTTTTAGGACACTTAATGGTCCTTAAATCACTAATATTTGTCTTAAAAAACCATAAATGAATAAATAAAATAAAATAAATAAAAAGACTTGAAGTACTTGATACTATTTAAACAATATAATAAGAGTTTATTATATCATATGAGAGTCCCCATTTATTAGACACATGATCAAAAGAGTTTTAGGAAACCTAATGGTCCTTAAATCACTCAGATTTGTCTAAAAAACTTAAAATAAATAAAAAGAATTGATATTATTTAACCATTATAATAAATCCTTAATACATCATATGAAGTCCCTATCCATTAGACACATGATCAAAAGAGTTTTAGGACACCTAATGGTCTTTAAATCGCTAATATTTGTCTAAAGAAGCCAAAAATAAATAAAAAATAAAAAAGACTTGATACTACTTAAACATTATAATAACACTTTAATACATCATGTGAGAATCCCCATCCAATAGACACATGATCAAAAGAGTTTAAGCACAATTAATGGTAATCATATCACTACTATCCAATTAGTCTGACAATAAGTTTTTGTTCTCAAAGCACAACCTTGCTCTAAGGACAACATTGGTTGACCAGTTTATCACGTGTCTAATGGCTGAAGACTCTCGCATGAAGTATTAAAGTGTTATTATAATATTTAAGTAGTATCAAGTCTTTTTAGTTATTTTATTTTATTTATTTTTGGCCTTTTTAGACAAATATTAGTTATTTAAGGACCATTAGGTGTCCTAAAACTCTTTTGATCATGTATCTAATGGATGGGGACTCTCATATGATGTAATAAAGTATTATTATAATATTTAAATAGTATCAAGTCTTTTATTTATTTTTGGCTTTTGTAGACAAATATTAGTGATTTAAGAATCATTAGGTGTCCTAAAACTCTTTTGATCATGTTTCTAATAGATGGAGACTCTCATATGATGTAATAAAGTGTTATTGTAATGTTTATATAGTATCAATCCTTTTTATTTTATTTTATTTTATTTATTTTTGGCCTTTTAGACAAATATTAGTGATTTAAGGAGCGTTAGGTGTCCTAAAACTCCTTGGATCATGTGTCTAATCGATGAGGACTCTCATATGATGTATTAAAGTGTTATTATAATGTCTAAATAGTATCAAGTCTTTTTATTTATTTTATTTTATTTATTTATGACTTTTTTTAGATTTGGAGTTTGTGGTTTGGGGTTCATATCCCTTTTTTTTTTCTTGGATCTGTTGGACTTGTGTAAATTTAGCAGTCTTCTCGTTCCAATAGTTGCCTTTATTCCTATGGTTTATAATCAATATTAAAGGTCTATAATAGATTGTTTCAATGATTTATTATAGATTATAGTGGTTTATTGTTAGTTTGGTTTGCAATTGACCCAGCATACTTAGCTTTATTTCGACGGTTAGCAAACAAATGCAGAAATCAAAAGGGACATAAATAAAACACAACACAAGAAATATGTATAGCAAACATAGATTTAATTTGATTCCAACCCCCCAACAAAAACAACAAAAATACCCAAAAGCTTTCATATATGAAAGTCCAAAGCTTCCATCTATAGCTTTCACAAACGAAAGCTTTGCAAAAATCTTCACCAAAATGAAAATATACATGTAAAATAAAACTAAACAACTAAAATAGGGGGTTGCAGGGGAAGGGGGCTGAGGGCATCGGGATCAACATTGTTCTTCTCTAAAAGGACACGCAGTAATCGTGTGATCCTACGAAGAGACCTCTCGAGCCTCTCCCTATCCTCTCCAAGGCCCCTAAAGATCCTTTCAAAGTCGTTGCGGAGCAAGAGGACATCAGGTGATGGAGTTTGGAAAGTTGGTTGCCTAGGAACACGGACTAAGATTCTTTTTGCCATTTCAGAGATGAAGGTTTTGAACTTCTACGGGGTTTGAGTTTATTTCAAATGGAGGAAATATGGACTGAACTAAGATATATAAACTGATTTACAATTGTTAAGTGAACCATCGGTCAATGGATGAGAGACGCATGGCTTTGCGCATGGAGGTGGCGTTTAATTTTGTATTTGATCAGTATTGATTAGACGTCAAACCTGCAGTTTTTTTAAACTTACTCATTATGGTTGTCAGTTCCACATGCATAAGGGTTTTACTTGGGGAGTATAAACCTCCAAATGGATGATTAATGTACTAACAGTAAAAAATTATATAACAACTGTTTAGTATATTATAAAATAATTTATATTCTATGATAGACTAAAATCAAGTTGATTATTATTGAACTGGCATTCAGTATGAAGAATTAATACAACAAAGATATATTGAAATGGAAAACAATCAAGTGGGATGCTCTCTCAAATATCGGCGCATTGTTTTCTTGTGGCCTCTTCCCTTCCAAATTGAGCAATCGTTTCTCTTCCCTTTACTACTTCCTTTGGACTTGAAAGATTCTGCGATGCCAGTAATACACCTAACTCTCTTTCTTCCAAGTCTGGGCTTGTACAGGGGTAGAGGAATGTACATGTTTGCATAAATCTATGGCACTTCCCATTCTGACTCTGGTGGGACTACATAAATTGTTTCCGCATACACAAGAATGTAAGATTGAACTTTATACATAGGCGAAGAATACGCGTAGATGCTTGAATCATAATCAGCTCCGTACTTTGATCTCAATGCTGCCATCGCGTGAGCGCACGATAATTTCACCAAGTCATACTTTCTACAAGGACATGTTTTGTTCAGTACATTGACTTTGCTAGTTGGGCCACTACCGACTGTGGTGAACTCATCGGGATCCCCGTTTATATTATTTACAAACAAGGTGTAGCCTTCATTCATATTTTCCCTTATCGTCTTTTTAGCCGACGGCACAAATAAATTGATTGGATCGTTGATATCTGAATGCCTTTGCCTGAAAATTTCAGTAAACCTCCTAGAAATAAAAATGGATAAGGTAGTCATAGGGTACTCTCTCTCGTCCCTCAACATTAAGTTTAGCGACTCAGCAATATTTGTGGTCAGCACATCGCACCTGTTTGCTGGAAAATGTGCCCAGCTCCGCTTGTCAAATCCAATATCAAACTCGAGGCAATTAGTTATTCTGGGGCATTTATTCCTTAATTGCTGAAAATCCGATATCAAACTTCTTGAGACCTCTCAACAACATTTATTCTTAAAACATGCCTAGAACCATCAGCAACAACATCAAGCATGCACAACCCCACCTGCCTATTATTCATTATGAAAGAAGTATGGATTTTTCCCCTATCGGGAAGAACACTATTAATATAACTAATGCGCAAGTTGTTGGGGTCACAATTTAGCTCGTAAACAGGTCGTTAAACATACCATTGCGACGCACGGTAATCGAAACTGCCACCTTGCTCATAGAAATCCAACTCTAACATTTTGGGGTCTCCTCCCATTCACCCATGTAATCACCACCTGCTATAATATATTTTGCAATCGACGCCATAATAAATATCTAATAGACTATGACTATGGTCTAAGACTGGTCGATGACTCGCTGATGACTGTGGTCTATGACTGGCCGATAAACAGCATTAGATTCAGAACCAAAAAGAGCAGAGATGTCACGATCCAAATTACCGATCATGCGGGCACTTACCTTATTATCACTAGTAGGCGAACCCTTACCCGTTAACCCATTAATCATTAGCAAATTCCAACTTATTTTATCATTTATTAACAGTCAATAGATAAGTGAATGAATGAATAAATAAAACAATTCATAATTAATAGATAATATAAGTGCAGAAGTCTAACTATTACACCCCTAAAATCTGAAAGTGATCGTATAAGGACTCTAACCAACCATGTCTAAAGAATGAAGTATATCTAAAATTTAATAGAAAAAATGTTTGGAATGAAAATAGACATATGGAAAGAGAGATCTTCAAGTGGCATGGCATGGGTAGAAGCTCACTCTCGGATCCGATCAAGCTAACTAGCTTCAAGCTAGAGATGTAGTCTGGATGAAATCTCTGAAACACAATCTGCACTCAAAAAGGGTGCAGCAAGGTAGTATCAGTACAAACACTATGCACCGGTAAGAATCATAGGCCGACTAAAATTAATTCACGTATATAAGCACAAAATCAACAAGATAAACAAATAGGCACTTAATACTCAAATCCAAGTCAAAAAATATCCCATAACAGAGTCACAGCCTAAGACAGAGCTTCTAAACCACAAGTCCGTCAAGTTTCAATAATCTCACCTGATAATCACAAGTCCAAGTTCCGTCCCCAGGTAGAGTCACTAATCCACAATTTGACTCAGTCAACGGTCATATTTATATCACAATACGCATTTAACATCCATATCAAAATCAGAAATAAACGAGCATATAGTAATGTTGAATAAAATGTAATGATGTGCAATGCAAAATATGATGATGTGCAATGCTATGCACTGGCCAATCACTCGTACTGTACACACATACTAACTGATGTCATTGCTCAGCAGTCATCACCTGCAGGGGACCCATGGTGTCCATGTACCATTC
This sequence comes from Lycium barbarum, assembly GCF_019175385.1. Classification (NCBI taxonomy): domain Eukaryota; kingdom Viridiplantae; phylum Streptophyta; class Magnoliopsida; order Solanales; family Solanaceae; genus Lycium; species Lycium barbarum. The sequence continues at coordinate 38,298 of NC_083348.1, read as the reverse complement.
GTTCCGGACTTACTCCTCGGACTCGAGCATAAACCTCCGCTCTGAAACGAACCTCAGACGCAGGCCATATCAATGTAACTCTTGTTTTCGGAACTAACCTTGGACCACGAGCTCACAACTAGCATCAAATAGTATCACAGATTCAACAAGAAGATTATATTAACTTCTTCACTAATTTCACATCGCAATGTTTATCTCCACGTATTCCAGTTCATTAGTATGCATGAACTATGAACAATTAGCAATATCAATGTCAAACACAAGGTATCATGCCAAAAGTCTTTCATGAATCGTTTGCGAACTATTTCCACCATGTATGAGTGTATGAATGCATAAATGAGTGTAAACGTGGTAAATTAATGCAAACCAATAAAGCAACAGTGAAGGTACAAGTCACGAAGGTACAAGTCATACCAAGACTTGGATCAACTTAACCATGAAATGAGTCATGCAACTGTCTCAACCAACATAATAATCTATGTCTCTCTTTACTTCCACATGGAGCAAGTACGTCTCACAATTAAGTCTTGTATCACTAAAAAGCTCCACTTTTCTATATATTATCATCAACTTTATGAATACAACTACACCTTATATTTCAGTACATAAAGTAATAGCGATGAGCCCACAAGATCAGAAGTCATGACAACCTAGCTAATATCCAACCAAAACACCATATTCGAAGACCTAATCATGCTTTCTCCCATCAATTCTACGCAGTACATACATTTCGCTAATCAAAGTCTAACTAAAGTAAGCCATAACCCCCTTGGAATGTAGAACAGGAGCCACGAACTACTCCACACGAGTCTTCTATTTTCGAAGCGCCTTATAACGGTCAAATTCTAACAATATGATGCTAAGTAAGCAACAAACCATGTATTTAAGCAAGAACAACAATTTAGGAAAGAAGACCCACTTACTTCTACTCTCTTCAATGGATGAAACCATCCTTTAATGGTGAATTTATCATAACTTCTATCTCTACAATCATTAACCTTCAATTCATGGGTTTCTAATCAATTTTACCCTTTAAAACAGATTTTAGGACAAAGTTTTCATTTTTATTAGAACACTAAGTCTCAACGTGCAAATTCAACCATAAGAAACCAAATTCCCTTCCTAGAAAGTGATATTCTATACTCTGAGATGATTAATCAACAACCCACCAATTATTTAAGGGTTTACTAATTCTAAGGTTCTAGGATTTTCACCCACCATTGATGACCTCTTAAAATAATCATGGAACTTGAAGAAGAAAAGGAAAGGAACAAATAAAGATGGGGACTTACCCTCCAAGATGCTTTCACCAAAGAATGGAATGAATTTTGCCTCTTTTGTCTCTTGAAAACTGACTTTGGATCTTAGGGATAATGGTTAGGAGTTGAGGCATTAAAATAGGGCTTTGTGCCCCCCGTCGGTCGCTGCAGCAGCCAGTTGGTCGCTGTAGCGGTACCCTTATGGCGGCCTTTTGGCTGCTGCCAGCGGCCAGTTTGAACAACCCAAACAAAAACGGGCACAACTCCCTCATGCGTAGACCAAACGCGATGATTTTTTTTTGCTATGGCTTCATAATTTTGATATGGATCTAATGGTTCAAACCTCACTCAAAACAAAGGTCGTTTGATCAATCTGGAGCCGTTCCTATCCACAGACCTACGGCAAAAACATCGAATACGAGAGCAACAAAACCCAAACCCATCTGAAACTCTTCAGAACCTCATTAAAACTTGTGGACAAGTCCAAAATCATCATGTTAACATGCTTGGTCATTCTAACCCGAAGTTGACCATGGTCAACTCTAACTCGCTAACTTAACTAGCTTCTCCACCAATGACTCAATTCACACTCGAACCTTATGGGAACCAACCCAATGACTTCATTAAGTCTTAGATCATGCTAACGGGACTCGGGAAAGGGTCAACAAGGTTAAATGGGTCAAAACACTATAACGACCAAATGGATCGTTACATCAGATACCAATTTACCCATCGTTTGTCCTCGAACGAAGAAGAGGCGCATAAAGGTTGCCAAAAACCCAAGGATATGCATCATAACCACACGAAAACCTCCATGGCACCAAGTGCTCCCTAACTACTATTCACTCATCGTATCGGCCAAAACATTTTCTAACTTTAGCTCAAAGACCCAATTTCCTTATTTTTGTACTCGAACCTACCACAGGAATTGCTACAACACATAGGCGTCATCTAATATATCAGAGTCTGATCATACTAATCCTAATTTATACTTCTAACGATTACAACTTCTCTAGACCCTTATGATCACCAACGCAAACAACAAATCTTTCTTCGATCAGTATACTACGATTTCATAACTCGACACGCTTTGTCTATTCCACTAACTCATTTACCCTTTTTCCTCGAGAATATTTTATTAGGACACTCTTCATAACATCTCGTCCAATCGAAACTATTTAACATCCTTATATTTCTCACATTATGACAAATTTACTAATTATCAAAAAGTCACAACAATATATCAACTCTTAGACAAATCTCAACTACCATCAATTTATTACTTATTGCTCATAGCTATCTCAACAAACTAGGACTCATACACCTGCTTCACTAAGTTCATACTTAACTCTTTTTTGATATAGACAACTAATTTAACTAAGATCACTATAACTTTAATATGACGGAATTTAACACGGAGATCATGAAAATAAGCCTTACCTTAGCAAGATGTCGTACAACTCGGGAACACCAACCAACAAGATATAAGTAAGCTCAATAACCTCATAGGTAATTACAAAAATATAATATAATAAATAATATCATCTCTCACCAGCCATAAGTAACAAAATAACCACTAGAGTCTTCGTTTTTGTTATCCAACCAATGTCCCCTATAGCCAAGGACATACTATAACTTACCAATTCATACATAACCCTTGAGTCGACTTCACATTGTACAACCTCAATATAAGTCTCAAATTATTAGCTCTTGTTTTGAACGATCCCCCTTTTTTATCCTTAATCAATCTTAGTCTAGATTAGAGATTCAAGCTTATGATTTACTACCTCATGAAATCCCATCTTACTATAGGCAATACTCACCAATTAAACTAATACTTAAAGCCTATTATTCAATTCTCAATTCTAAGGTAGAAACTCATCTTTTTCAACTAGTCCCCATACATTTGCACCATTAATTCAAGCCTAAGATGATAGATAATCATAAGATAAGGCAAGGGAACTCACCCCCAGAAGAAAAAAATTCAAGTTAAAAACACGGCTTACTGTTTCCCATCAACCGTTGCGGCGGTCCAATCACCGCTGCAGCGGTCTCGCTATAGCGATCAAGTGCCAGCTATAGCGGACCACAAAGAATTTGACCTCCGCTATGGTGAGCGATATCCCGCTATAGCGACATCGCCATAGCGGGCCATTGCCTGCCACAGCGGACACAATGAACAATGACTAACCGCTTGTAGTGAGGGTCTCATCGCAATAGCAGTGCCGCCCGCCGCAGTGGTACCACAGAGTCAGTAAGTTCACAATTTTTCACTCTACCACCCAACATTTCATCTGAGGCCTCACAAACACAAATAAACATGTGCAAAGACATAAAAACACCACACGAACTCACCCGTGGCCTCGGAATCCCCAATGGAGGTTTAAATTCCTGCGTCACCACCCAATGAACTCAATACAACCAAACAATAATTGCAAACCACTTGCATAAGAGTTTAGGGGACGAGTTTCCACTATTCGTGGAAGAACAAGACAAGGAAGTGCATATACTAATTGGAATCGACTAGATGCCAATTTGAATGAAGTAGCACGAAAGAATGAAAGAAATGAAAGTTTCGTAAATGTTCCCATAGCCTGTCATAGATAGGTACGAAGCTCTTCGTACAGATCCGCAAGACTCTATTAGACACATCCTTGTACAATGAGATTCACGAACCTAAGCTCTGATACCAACTGTCACGACCCTAATTATCGATCGTACAGGCACCTACCTTATTATCACTAGTAGGCGAACCCTTGCCCGTTAACTCATTAATCATTAGCCAATTCGAACTTCTTTTATCATTTATTAACAGTCAATAGGTAAGTGAATGAATGAATAAATAAAACAATTCATAATTAATAGATAATATAAGTGAGGAAGTCTAAATATTACACCCCCAAAATCTGAAAGTTATCGTATAAGGACTCTAACCAACAATGTCTAAAGAATGAAGTATATCTCAAATATAATACAAAAAATGCCTGGAATGAAAGTAGACATATGGAAAGAAAGATCTTCAGGTGGCATAGTATGGGCAGAAGCTCACCCTCAGATCCGATCAAGCTAACTAGCTTCAAGCTAGAGATGTAGTATAGATGAAACCTCTAAAACATAATCTGCACTAAAAAAGGGTGCAGCGAGGTAGTATCAGTACAAATACTATGTACCGGTAAGCATCATAGGCCGACTAAGATTAGTTCACGTATATAAGCATAAAATCAACAAGATAAATAGATAGGCACTTAATACTCAAGTCCAAGTCACAGAATATCCCATAACAGAGTCACAGCCTAAGATGGACCTTCTAAACCACAAGTCTGTCAAGTTTTATTAATCTCACCTGATAATCATAAGTCCAAGTTCCATCCCTAGGTAGAGTCACTAATCCACAATTTAACTCAGTCAATGGTCATATTTATATCACAATACGCATTTAACATCCATATCAAAACCAGAACCAAAACGAGCATATAATAATGTTGAATAAAATGTAATGATGTGCAATGCAAAATATGATGATGTGCAATGCTATGCACTGTCCAATCACTCGTATGTACACACATGCTAACTGATGTCCATGTACCACTCGTTCTGGATTCACTCCTCGGACCCCAGCATAAACCTCTGCTCCAGAACGAACCTCGGACGCGGGCCATATCAATGTAACTCTCATTTTCAAAATTAACCTCGGACCACGAGCTTACAACTAGTATCAAATAGTATCACAGGTTCAACAACAAGATTATATTAACTTCTTCACTAATTTCACATCACAATGTATGTCTCCACGTATTCCAGTTTATTAGTATGCATAGACTATGAACAATTAGCAATACCAATGTCAAACACAAGGCATCATGCCACAAGTCTTTCATGAATCTTTTGTGAGCCATTTCCACCATGTATGAGTGTATAAATGCACAAATGAGTGTAAACGTGGTAAATCAATGCAAACCAATAAAACAATAGTGAAGGTACAAGTCACAAAGACACAAGTCATATCAAGACTTGGATCAACTCATCCATGAAATGAATCATACAATCATCTCAACCAAGATAATTGTCTATGTCCCTCTTCACTTTCACATGTAGCAAGTACGCCACACAACTAAGTCTTGTATCACCAAGAAGCTCCACTTGTCTATATATTATCATCAACAGTAAATCATACATCAAGTGTTCATCTACGTATTATCATAAATATATAAATCACAATTCAGGTCTAAACTCAGTATTCCTTCCTTTCTCCAATGATATGTGGCACAATAAGAGAGAATTGAGTACAACACGATAATTGAGGTAATAAGTCTAATCATAATAACGGGACAACAAGCCACCATCAACAACAATCAACCTAATAGAATTCCATCCCAAATCGCCACAGTATGAATACAACTACACCTCAAATTTTAGAGCATAAAGTAATGGCAACGAGCCCACAAAATCAAAAGTCATACCAACCTAGCTAATATCCAACCAAAATACCATGTTCAAAGACCTAATCATGCTTTCTCCAATCAATTCTACACAATACATACGTTTCGCTAATCAAAGTCTAACTAAAGTAAGCCGTAACCTACTTGGAATGCAGAACATGAGCCACAAATTACTCCACACGAGTCTTCTATTTTTGAAACGCCTCATAATGGTCAAAGTCTAACAATATGACGTTATGTAAGCAACAATCCATGTATTTAAACAAGAACAACAATTTGGGAAAGAAGACCTACTTACTTCTACCCTCTTCAATAGATGAAACCATCCTTTAATGGTGAATTTATCATAACTTCTATCTCTACAATCATTAACCTTCAATTCATGGGTTTCTAATCAATTTTACCCTTTAAAATAGATTTTAGGACAAAATTTCCATTTTTATTAGAACCCTAAGTCTCAACATGCAAATTCAACCATAAGAAATCAAATTCCCTTCCTAGAAAGTGATAATCTATACTCTTAGATGATTAATCAACAACAAAATCAACAGCCCACCGATTATTTAAGGGTTTAATAATTCTAGGGTTCTAGGATTTTCACCGACCATTGATGGACCTCTTGAAATAATCATGGAACTTGAAGAAAAAAGGGAAATGAACAAATAAAGATGGGGACTTACCCTCCAAGATGCTTTCACCAAAGAATGGAATGAATTTTGCCTCTTTCTCTCTTGAAAACTGACTTTTTTGGGGTGTTAGGGATAATGGTTAGGAGTTAGAGGCATTAAAATCAGGATTTTTGCCCCCCGTTGGTCGCTGCAGCGGCCAATTGGTCACTGTAGCGGTACCCTTATGGAGGCCCTTTGGTCGCTGCCAGCGGCCAGTTGGAACAACCCAAACAAAAACGGGCATAGCTCCCTCATGCGGAGGCCAAACGCGATGATTCTTTTTGTTGTGGCTTCGTAATTTCGATATGGATGTAATGGTTCAAATCTCACTTCAAAAAAAGTTGTTTGATAAATCTGGAGCCGTTTCTATCCACAGACCTACGGCTAAAACATCGAATACCAGTGCGACAAAACCCAAACCCATCTGAAACTCTTCGGAACCTCACCAAAACTTGTGGATAAGTTCAAAATCATCATATTAACATGTTGAACTTCCAAAATATTGAAACGGGGTCATTCTAACTGAAACTGTGGTTAACTCTAACTCACTAACTTAACTAGTTTCTCCATCAATGACTCAATTTACACTCGAACCTTACGAGAACAAACCCAATGACTTCGTTAAGTCTTAGATCATACTAACGGGACTCGGAGAAAGGGTCAACAAGATTAAATGGGTCAAAACACTATAACGACCAAATGAGTTGTTACAAGGGATAAAGCTGTTACTAGTTACGAGAATGGAGAATTGACTCCACAAGAGAATTTGTATTCCCAAGACGGACTCCAATGTCGGAATGAGGCCAGAAAAGTGATCTTTTACAATAATGGGAAAGACCTTTTTCAATGATTTCTACGAGATTTTAGTTACAATGGTTGAAATAAACAAGCTTTCTGTTAGTGGGGGCTGATTTTCCGACGAAACTCCAAAATTTTTGCCGAAAATGGGATCTAAAATTGGGAGCTTTTGCAAGGAAATAAAATGTTAGGGGTTGGGGGCCAAAATGTATTTTTGAAAACTTTTGGGCTCGAGTTAACAACTTGTTGGGCTATCAGTGTTGACGTAATAAATGGTGGCCCTGCCCTGCCCCTAATTTTTTGAAACATGTGGCTTGTTTCCTAAATAAGTTTCCAAAGTGGCCTTCTAGCCAACTCCCCCTTATTTCTCCACCGACAACGTCAGTTAATGCATGTAAAGGCTTGAAATATAGAAGAGTTTAAAGAATGATAATATAAAATTTTTTGCTTAGATTTCCTTTCAAAGCAATGGTCTTTAATTTTTTCCATAATCCTTAAAACCTATGGGTTTCAGGTTCGAACCCTCGCTCAGTAAAAAATTAAAAAAAAATCACAAGACAGAGTTTTGGATTCGCAAAGTAGAGTTTTAGATTCAAACTCTACCTTATAGTAGCAAACTCTGCCTTATAAGGTAGATAGCAAACTCTGCCTCAAGGTTGTTTGCTACCTTAAGGCAAACTCTGTCTTAAGGTAGAGTTTTGCCTGCCTTGAGGTGAAGTTTTGCCTGCATTAAGGTAGAGGCTTGCAAGAAAATTCTGTCTTGCGAATCGAAACTCTGTCTTGCAATATTTTTTTAAAAAAAAAATTGACTGAGCGAGGGTTCGAACCCGAAACCCATGAGTTTTTAGGCGGAGGGCAAAAATGAAAGACCAACAATTTGAGGGGAAAAAGTTAAAGACCACCTCCGAATAAGGGAAATCGTGCAAATGACAAGATGTATAATTCAGTAATATCAAATAGCCTTACGCCAACTTATGAGCTACTACTTTTCCACTATGTAATTTTCAAGCTAGGTAGGTTTGATTGCAAAAAGTAAAATTTATTGAAACTGACTTAAAGTGTTAGCTTCCAAAGACCAAAAGTTGCTAACGACTTAATAGAGCTAGCCTACCACGTAAAATAAAGAAGGCATAGTGGATTAGATAGTAATTTGAAGTGAAAAAACTTATACAAACGTGATATGTTGGAAAGTAAAATTTATCATCTTGCAGCTGGCCATTAAATTTTATTTAATTTTTGTAGCTTTATTTTCCAAAATTACATTTCATAACTGGTCCAATAACTTTTGAAATACATGTACCTCTCTGTTCTCCCTCACTACACATTTAAGATTTATCATCTTCTCCAAACCCTAAAAAAAATTCTCTCTCCTCTCTCCCCTTCCCCTCACTGCTGCCTCTCTCCCTCCCTTTCTCTATCTCCGTCCTCTCTTCTCCTTCAACCAAACTTCGTGAGGCAACTGAGCGTTAAAGCTCATAGAAACTATAGCAACATCATTGTTGCACAAGTTGTTGCTGCTTCCTAGTCGAATAACAACCATGACTTAACTCCGGTGGCTGCTAAAGCCGTCAATGCCGCTGCCATTGCTCCTGTTGTTGATGATGACGAGGTGGCAGCGAAGGTGGTGGACCGACGCCAAATCTGAGAATACACTCAGATCTAAAAAAGAGGGAGCAGTGGGTTTCACCGGAGCCGCCACCACCACCACCACTATTACTACCATATTCATCTCCAAACTCGAAAAAAACCTTAAGGTTCTAGTTCTTCAGATCTGAACTCCATATGCTTCATGTATTAATGGTTTTTGGTGGCGGTTCGATATGGTTTTTGGAGTGGAGGAGGATAGTGGTGGATCGAAGAAAGGCGGCAGAGGAAGGAGGAGGGTTTTCCAATTGTTGTGGTGGTTCGGTAGGGTTTGTGGTTGTGGTGTTTCAATATATTTTGCTATATTTCAATATATTGTTTCAGTATATTTCTGTATATTTCAGTGTACTGTTTCAGTATATTTCAATGTATTTATAATTTACGAAACAGTTTCTGATACATTTCATTGTATTCCATTGTATATACGCATACTACAGTTTTATATTTCTTAAACAATCAACCATATTTCATTGTATTCCAGTGTATATTTTTCTGTATTTGGAAGTATTTCTAAAAGTTTGGAATGGAGTAATTTGGAGAGAGAAACGTGGGTTGTTATGGGACTCAGCCGTTATGTGTGATACATGGTTGATTTAATTTGACTTACCGTTTAAAATGAAAGAAGAGAATATGTTCCATAAATACAACCTGTTTTTACTCTGCCAAATTTTGTATTTTCGTGTATTTCAAAAACGCGAAATACAACCGAATACAACAAAAACCAGCAAAAAACTTTTGAATGGAGTGATTTTGATAAAGAGACGTTAGCTGTAATGGAACCTCATGAGGTTTGCGTGAATCATGGAACCATTAATAAAAGATTTTTGTTGCCATAAATATAGCCTTTTTTTATTCAACAGCCACGCTGTATTTCACTGTATTTCAAAAACGCGAGATACAACTAAAATACAGCCAAAAGCAGCTACGAATTGTAAATCTTCAACTTATAGCTATAACTTATTAGAAGCTGTTAAAAGGTAGTTATTTGTGTAAGTTTTACTTAAATCTATCTTTACAATTCCTCAGAGAGTTGGACAACTTTAGTACTACTACGCATTTAAATTTGTAAAAAGTTCAGCCCACACCCATCCAATCCGCTCCGACAATCGACTTCTCAAACTAAAGATTCATCTGTCATAAAATCACAAAAAATAACGTTCCAAATAAAAAAGCATCGAAAATTGTAATACTAATTTGGTCAAAGTTCCATACACAATAAACCTCAACAACAAACACAATAAGACGATAAGTTTACCTGTACCCGTACCTCAAGTCTCCAAACTTGTGTTCCGGACTATCCAAATGTTAGATTCAACAGAGAGAAAAAAAAAGTTAGGTGGTGAAAGCTTCCAAATTATATGGTGCACTGGGATTTTTGGAGATTTATGACGAAAATAAATAAATGATGAAAGACGTTTGAGGTTAAAGCCACAGTATTCTTGTGGGACATGTTAAAGTTTAAACAAATTACACAAGGTAGGACATTATTAGGGGCGGCTCAAGAATATTAGGGGCCTAAAGCCAAACCTTTCTAAGAGCTGGGGCGGACGCACGTTACACCAAGGGTTGTCATCCAACACCCCTTGGTCGGGAAAATTTACGTTCTATATATATAGAGAGAATATGTTAAAACAGAATAGTGTACGAGTAATTTAAAATGATTTCGATTGACAAATAAAACTTCTTGGCTCGATGGCGAAGCGCGTCCTGTGGCTCCTATGCGTCATGTGTTAGAATCCTCGCAGCACCGGATGTCATCTGTTTTTGAGTTTCTATCAGCGCCTCTCCCTTTATCTTCTAAACAATTATGTTTTAAGGGTCTATCCTAAAACTCTCTAGTAAAAAATGGATATACATACCAGCCAGCCATGCATACTATTTTGACACTTTCTAAACAATATTGTTATTTAATTAATAGGCTTGGGCACATTCAAGCAAAAACTCGAAACCCTACCTTTGCAAAAAACATTACGCAGCTCCTATGATATTTATATTTCTAGGAAAGTTGTATTAATTTACGTGAGTTATGTTTTATTAATATGATTTGAATTATCTTTTGTTAATCAGTAATTTGTTCACTTCTTTAAATGTCGACACTGCTTATGAAAAATCCTGCGTACGCCACCGTCTAAGAGGCCTCAAACTTTTAAAAAGAATCATATTTAGTAGCCTAATTCTTGTTTTATAGTTGATGAATTTGAATTCTGATAAAATATAAAAGCAACACACTAGTATGAGGTAAAACTATATTTAACAATTCAAATTTAAAGAAAAACACATGTCACAACCTAATTTACATATCTGTGAATTCACTAACTCTCCCGAGTCAGGAAGCCATCCACAACCCAAGTCTCAAGCAAATAAAGCAAGAAATGGTGCAGAATAAACATACAAGTCAATAGTCTTTAAAGCCTTATAATCATAAAAGTACAGATTTATAAGTACAACCATCCCCGATCTAATGTCACTAGTACAAAAACTGCTAAATACGAATACAAGTCTGAACAGTACTTAAATACTATCTGAAATGAAAAAATAGGAAATAACGATAGATGGGAGTCCGGTGCTACGAGTCTGCTAGTAGCTCGCCCCAAAGTCTCAAAATGGCCTTCTCAATGACTGGCGAAGTCTCGAGCGGTGCTCATACTAGGTAAAAAAATCTGCACACCAAAAAAAGTACAACAAGTGTAGCGTGAGTACAAAGCACAACGGGTACTCAGCAGCATCTTCGACCGACCCTAACGAAAATGGAGACAAGGGCTCGCCTATGATTACCACTTCTACACTTAACCGCTATTAGTCCACAATATTCTCAGGTCATAAGCCTAAGTGAAGCTTCTAATCCATAAGTCTGTCAAGTTTCCAAGTAAGTAATAGAGGTAAATCAGGCAATCAACTCAACAAGTCACAACCAAGTAATCAATGAGATAATATGATATGCAATGATATGAAGTGTAATGCAATGCATGACCTGTATCCATTTCCTAATTAACGAATCGTGACACATGGAGGACTCAAGAGGTCCATATACCAACCCAACATTCTTAGATCTCCTAGATCACATCGGATCTCAACTATTTTTAGTCTTCCAATCACAATACTGTCCCTTAGGCCCACATTACCTATCATATAGCCAATCTGGCACAAATACCATCATCACTCTGGTTGGAATCATTTCCCATCGGACCTTTCACAACTATCCTCAAAATGCACATGAGATACTATAATAAGTATGAATATGACATGCAGCTAAGCAATAAAGACTCAATCTTTAGCTCTTTTCCACTTTTAAACGAGTATTTAGGAGTGATGAGAACACGTAATCACAATGAGACAGTTAATAAGCATAAAAGCAGTAAAGAAGGGGTTACACCTTAGAAATTTTGTGTCGCTCGCATTATGAATATGCTAGTATAAACCTAAAGTGTACATGAAGCCTTTGTAAGGTTAATAAGGATATTTTATAATGCTAAGTGTATGCCTTAAGGTTTTGGATTTATATGATTCAATGGAAGTAAGTTCATCGGAGAAAGTTTAGGTTGAGTCATGTTTGGAAAGCTTTCACACCATGTGAGTTTCACATTGCATAGCATCACTTGGAGGGAGATATATAAGGCCACTTAGATGTTTAATGAAGTTCTGGACAAGTACCAAGAAGGTTCTACTAGGATTAGAGGTCAAACGAATCGGAAAGAACGCAATTTCGTGAAATCGGAGAAAGTAGGGTAGTGCGACCGCACATAGTGTGATGAGCTGAACACTGCATGCCAACTGCCCATTTTGGGTGTACTCACTGGAAAACACCACCCCTAAGTTGCGGGGAGAGTGTGCAGCCGTACACTCCGTGTGCAAGGTCGCATATGCTCCGCCAAGTGAGTCGAGGTGTGATTTTGCCACCTTTTTGAAATCCCAAACGACCCGAACTTCATTTTCAACCTTCCACACTTATTTATCTACCTTTATAGAGGCTTAATAAGAGTTCTTTAAGGTTCCTAATCACTCCACACCTTTCCATATCATCCAAAGAGAGAATCAACTTCAAAACTCAAAGGTAATCCAAGGAATGTTATTGTCCTTGCTTCCCCTCAAAGTTGTGGTGAGTTTGATCTTGAAGGGAGTTGAGTGAGGTGAATTTATTTGATTATAAGGTATGTTTTCCATCTTATTCTTATGGTTGACTTTATATAAAGGTTTAGTACTCCTTAGAAATGAAAAAAAATTAAAGTGGAGAAGCCATGAATAGTATAATGAAGAAGGTGACTATGACGTGAACTTAAAAAGGGGATTTTGGCTAAATTTGAGGTTGAATCGAATATAATTTATTGATTATGATATTATGGATGTTGTTATTATTGTTTGGGAGTTGTTTTTTCATATGGCGGAAGTTGATGAAATAGGGGAGGTGCTGCCCAAATTTCGTTAACTCGTTAATTATGCTAGTTTGAGCTTAAGAGTGCATTCAGAGACTTAACCTTACTATGATCCTATTGAATGTAGACTTTGCGAACTTGTAAGGAGAACGTTAAGTGATTAAGGAGACGTTAAGGTATGTAAGGCTATCTTTTCTTTCATTTTGGCATGATCTTATGACATGAACCAACAAGCGAGCAAACGAGCTTTCATATTACTCTAGTCTTAGAAGCACTAGGAGTACTTCAGTCCTTGATGTTCTTATGCCCCTTTTATGATTGTTCCTTCTGTTCATGTTGATGATGTTAGTTCAAAGGATGTTTCATCGGATAGTGCGACCTTATGTCACTCCGAGAGTTCTACAGGGAACCATAGCCTGACAAAAGGTTCGGTCCAATTTGGACGCCTATTTAGGAGGTGCCAAATAAACCCCATCATTGATTTGAGATCTTGATAAGGTGAATACCCAGTTTGTTCAATAATGAGTATAAGGACCTCAAAAAAATCTCTTTTGGTCATATGAACTTTAAGGTGTATGAAACTCGGGATCACATCACTCCCTTTTGACTTTGTTAGAAGAGGTAATGCTTCAGAATTAGACTGCAATAAAAAAAAAACAGCGTAAACGAGCAAGAAAGGGGATGCGCTAAAACGTATTCATTTCATTTATGGATTGCATTCATATTCATGTACATACTGACCCGTGACAAAAAGCCGTTATATACACGTATATGGGGAAAGGGATAGGCGTTAGATACGCATTACCACCTGATCAGCTAGTGTACCATGATGATGATTTATGGATCGGACTGCACGTTTTGCAAAAATGTATATGATGATGATGATAATGATGGCCGTAGAGAGATCGATGGGATATGAGAGAATGGATTGGGCTGAACGTTCCGCAGCACTATGATCTATATATATACATGAGCATGAGTATCATTAAGAGCATGCATAATATCCCCCAACAGAGGCATTGTCAGTATACAGATTTATGCAAATATAGTCAGATACTCAGTCATACAGATGTATAGAGACAGTCAGTTGGCTTTTGAGTTCAGATTTCGTTCATGATTCTTATGTTTATGTTACTCCTATGTCTTACATACTCAGTACATTATCCGTACTGACTCCCCTTTTGCTTGGGGGATGCATTCACACCCGCAGGTTAAGGTAGATGGACAGACGTCCAGCTCAATAGGACCTAGAACCAGCAATAATCAGTGTGTTGCATTTGATCCGGAGCTGCAGTCTGTTTTGGTATGACATTCATTTATGATGGGGCACTGTCCCGTCTTTTCTACAGTTTTATACTCCAGTAGAGGTCGGTAGACAGCTATATGTATTTGACAGATGATGTAGCCTTGTTAGCTTCTATTCTTTTGTGTACAGCATATGTAGCGGCCTAGTCGGCTTGCGTTGTTCTTAAGTATATATGTATATACAGATTGTACAGAGTTCATGATGTCATCCTTTCTTGAGTCAGTATAGTTCAGATTGAGGTAATTATGGGCCTTGTTATGTAGCGTTGTTCAGATGCGAGCATAGGATTGTTTGGTCACGAAAGATAAGGCACTCATCACGACTCATCAATTTGGGTCGTGACAGAAGGGACCTCATATCCCAATCACATGTACAAATAATTTATGCTATCTGCTAATGCCCAAAGCATGACATTCAGACCAGACTATATAACAAAAATTACGCAAATACCCTTGTTATGACACCGGTATCCGATACAAGTGCTCGTCACTTCACAAGTATCTGAACCCCCATATTACCTTAAAAAAGATTAAGGTCTAATTCAACCCAAAATCTCGTTCTAAACCCCGAAGGTCAAAACCCTAATTTCGTAGGAAAATTGGGTTTATTAAGGTCAAATAATATTCTAGGAAGGCATATGAATCCAATGATATCCATATTAGTATACTTTAAATCCGAACCCAAAAAGTTACATAAAATAGGATTCCGAGCCATGAAGGGAAAAATGGGAAATTCATTTCATAAATAGTTTACCCATGATTTATAGAGTCTATACCTCGAAAACCAATCAAATCCATCATCAGTTTCATGCTCAATTGAAGAAAGTCTTAGCCTAAGGTTCATAAACCCCTAATTTCCCCCCAATCCTAATCATGATTTCTAGCATGACAACCTTTAAGAATCGATGAAATAATCATAAAAGGATGGTTAGATGCTTACCCAATGAATGAATCTTACTAAACTCTCGAAACTCTCCTTAAACCGGATTCCTAGATGCCAAATAGGTGAATGAGAAGCCTAATCTCGAATTGGGGAATTTATTATGTTTCTACATAGCAATATGTACAAAAGTGCCCAAATCTTCACACCTAGTTGCCCACTTTAACGGATCAAACCTCACAGGTTCACTTACTATGTCATTATGCTCGAGATACAATTGTACAAAAGTGGCCCCGCTGCTGCGAAAAGCTCCACGTAGATGCGGCCCACGACCGACTCACCCTTTCCTCACACCTGCGGGCCAACATGTGTAGGTGCGGGCTCGCAGATGCTAGTTTAGTCTCGCAGAAGTGATGACACAAGAACCAGAAAAATCTACCAAGTTTCAAAATCGATCCGACACCCAAAACTCATCCGGAACCTCCCAAACAGAATCAAATATGCATACCAATCCTAAAATACACTACGAACTCGCTCGTGCCGTCATAATTTCCAAAAAAGGTCATCTTGACTCAGTCAGGACCAAATGTCTTAAAACTAGATTTCCAACCAAAAGACCAACCCGAGTCCCTCGGGCCCGAACCAAATACTTAACCAACTCGTAATCGACACTCTGAACCTAATGGAATCGATGACATTTCCAAAAAATCTCATTTTCTCACCCAAATCACATTTGAACGCCTCGAGGATCGCATTCTTAAAGGGTACATTCTTCTGAGTCAATCTGGTCAAAGGGGATACAATAGATGAAAATCCCTCTACAAAACGCTGATAGTAACTAGCGAGGCTAACCAAACTCTAAATCTCAGTTACTGAAGCAGGCCCGACCCAATCACTAACGGCCTCAATCTTCTTAGGATCTACTATAATCCCATCCTTGGTCACTATATGACCCAAGAATGCCACATAATCAAGCCAAAACTCAAATGTTATTCTTGGTATGCTCTACTATGAGAGTAGATTAGGATATCATTGATGAAAATAATCACGAAGGAGTCCAAGTACGATCTGCAAACACTATTCATCAAATCCATAAAGGCTGTTGGGGCATTGGTCAGCCCAAAAGACATAACTAGGAACTCATAATGAACATAATGGGTCTTGAAAGTTGTCGTAGGCATATCCTCCGCCCTAATCTTCAATTGGTGATAACCGGACCTCAAATAGATCTTGGAGAAGACCGATGCGCCCTAAGGCTGATCAAGAAAATCACCAATCCGAGGAATGGGATAATAGTTGTTGGTGGTAACGTTGTTCAACTATCGATAGTCGATACACATGCCCATATACCCATATACCCATCCTTCTCCTTCACAAACAATATTGGAGCACCCTAAGGGGAAACACTAATTCTAATAAACCCGTTACTCAACATATATCGCAACTATTCTTTCAACTCCTTCAAATCTGCTAGTGCCATCTGATATGGCAGAATAGAAATGGGCTTGGTGCCTGGTTCTAAGTCAATACAAAAGTCAATGTCACGATCTAGTGGAACACTTGGTAAATCTATCAGGAACACCTTGAGAAACTCCTTCACTACTGGTACCAACTCAAATGGAGGAGTATCAGCACTCGTATCCCTAACATAGGCCAAATATGCTAAACAACCCTTCTCCATTATCTGATGAGCCTTAAGGAACAACATCACTTTCTTTGGTGCATGACTGGTATCACCCTTCCACTCCAACCTAAGGACTCCCCGCATAGCGAAGGTCTTAGCATGACAGTCCAAGATTACATGATAAGGGGACAAGCAACTCCTACCAAGAATAATGTCAAAATCTTCCATGTCTAAAATCATCAAATCTACCCAAGTGTTTTACCCCATTAAGGTCACAACACAGGATCTACACACTCTATCCACCATTACGGAATCCCCAAGAGGAGTAAAAACACCAATAGGGAAATAAAGTGACTCATAAAGCATATCCAAACTCGAAGAAAAATAAGGAGACACATAAGAGTATGTAGAGCTTGGATCAAATAATGACGTAACCGACTGGCGATGAATTGAAGTAGTACTTGTAATGAATGCATCAGAAGCCTCTGCCTCTGATCTACCTAGGAATGCATAGCACTGAGCATGACCACCCTCGACCTTGGAACCGCCCTAACCACCACCATGACCTATCTGGGTACCTCCTCTACCAAAATAAGAACCATCTCTACCACTCTTTGCACCGCCTCTATCTGGCTTGTGCCACTAACCTAGGTGAAATAATTTGAGAACCTGAGTGTGGCCACCCTATCTAAGGCTAGGAAAAATGTGATAAGTCATCAAACTGAAAATGACTTCTAAGAGCCATAGGCTGCTGAGACGAACTAGAATAGTGAATGACCACAACAACCTCCTAATCAGGAATAAAAACCCTAAGAACTGTGCCGCAAACCATGAGCACTACGACCCGAAGAACCACTTGACAAAGTCTGTATCGTTGCCTGAAAAGGCGTACAGAACTAGGGACGATAGCCCCTACCATGATAATCTATACCTGCAGACGAGGTGTGGCCATAATTGCTCGAGCTACGGGGCCTCTTGCCTAACCTATCAGCAAACTCATCACGATCGATAGGCTTAACACTCCTTGCGACATCTACCACTTCCTGAAAAGTACCTCTTGAAGCTACCACCTGCATCACCGTAACTCGAAGGTGATATGACAGCCCTCTGATGAACTTCTTAATTCTTTCCGTCTCATCAGGTATAATGGTCAAAACATGGCGAGATAGGGAGTGAAATATCATCTTATACTCGATCATGGACATCCCACGCTACTCTAACCTGTCAAACTCCTCAGGCCTCTCATTCATCAAGCTACAGAGAGCCCACTTCTCCAAAAATACACGAAAAAATTGATATTTGGTATAAATATCAATATTTCGCATCACTTTCCCTACACATTTTAGTACTTTAATTACATTCTGTATTCGAGCTTATGTTGATATGTTTGTGTGTTTAGGTACAGAATGAAGGAAATCCGAGCAAATTGAGTGAAAATGGAGCTTATGGCATTTGAACAAGATGATGAGAGGAATGTGCAACACTTAGAGCAAAAAATGAATAACTGAAGGCAGACGTGCGATAGGGTCGTATCGCACAACCAGCGCGCAACGAAGGCCTCTCTGACCAAAGTCTGCAAAAGCAAAATTACACTCATACGATGGGATCGCGTCGCGTGCTCAACGCGGGTCATCGTCCAATCTTCCCGATTTGAATAGAATTTGGTTTTAATGATCACATAATTTACTCTAGACATAAATAGACATTTTTACATAGTAAATGACGTGCTGGGATTATTCTTGAGATTTGTAAGTTGTCGTTCTTGTTTTCTATTAGTTTTTACTTATTTTCTCCATTAAACCCTAGATTATTCATGAATTCTTGTTCTTCTTCTCGAATCATGAGTAGCTAAATTCTCTTATTCTAGGGTTATGGCAAAGACATGATAGTTGGTTTGGCGATAATTTCTATCTATTGAATTTTCATCTTTTGGGCTGCTTATTTATTCTTGTGCTTAATTGTTTAACTATTTGATCACTAATTAGATATTATCTGTTGCGTGTGAATTGAACTAGGCATAGGAAATTTTCATGTGTAATAAGAATAAATAAAGCTTGTTTGAATAATAGAGATTCAAATGTGTTCTTGTTATTTTTTGATAACCATGGGAATATAGGTATTGGAGCAACTCAGAAGATACTCATAAAGTAATAATTAACCTGTCAACGAGTAACCCAGTAAATAAGATAGGTAGAATTGTCAGAAGACTAACTGAATTGTCGAAAGCCATGAACCTGGAACACTTCCCATCTGACACACCTTACAGTATTTTTCCAGTCATATTACACACAAAATCTTCATTCTTATTAGTTTTGTTTCATTCAATCATTTAGTTACAACAAACATCTTAATCAAGTGCAACAAGTTTATCAGGGTGCTATTCGAAGCAATACCGAAAAGAATCCAAAAGAACAACTTCATGCTATTTCTTTGAGGAATGGCAGACAATTGGAAGAAGTTCCTCCAAAGAGCAACAAAGTAAATGCTAAGCTGATTCTAATAAGAGGACAAAGACCGAATAAAAAATTACTGATAATGTTGTAGAGCAGTCAGAGGTAGTGGCAAGAAGACCACCACCACCATTCCTACAAAGACTAAAGAAGAAGAAGGCAGATTCGGCTTGTAAGAAATTCGTTGAGATGTTGAAACAGGTACATATCAACATCTCTTTAGTGGAGCTCTTGTAAGAGGTTCTAAAATATGCTAAGTACATCAAAGATATTGTTGGAAACAAAATATATCTGACTGAGTTCGAGACTGTATCACTTACTGAAGAGTGCAGTTCCAGCGTGAGGAGCAAGATTCCAGCAAAGCTGAAAGATCCGAGCAATTTCACCATTTTTATGATTATTGGTAACATTGAGGTTGGGCTAGTATTATGTTATTTGGGTACTTGTATTAATCTGATGCCCACCTCTGTGTTCCGGATGTCGGGATTGGGTGAGTCTTGACCAACAACAGTCACTTTACAATTGGCAGTTAAATCTCTTGCATACCCCGATGGAATAATTGAAGACGTAAAAGGTAGATAATAGTTAATGAGACTCACATTAATTAGTTTTACGAAATTTGTAAGTAATTTGTTTTGCTTAATTACTTAATTTGTAAGTATTTTGTTTTAATTAATGAGGCTCACATTAATTTGTTTTACGAAAAAAGTAATTTAACGTAATTATTTTGGCAGAACATGGACCACAAAATTAATTAATGAGGCTCACATTAATTAATTTTTGCCGTACTAATCACCCCAATTACAAATTGTTCAACTAAAAAATTGTAAGCGTGCATTGCAGTTCAATTTAATCTTACCATAATAACATTAAGATACCTGGCAAATTAAGAATATAAGTATAAAATACTTATCCGTACTTTCTACTTGTGATGTCCAAGAAATTGGAATTATACATCTTGTGTTAAAATCATATTTAATTCCAATGTCCATGTCCATGTCCATGTCCATGTCCATGTTAGATTGTTAACACCAACTCTATATGTATAAGAGCTGACGAATTAATCTTCCATGTATGAGCTAAACTCCATATGCTATGGAATGTATGGATGAAAGTCTTTACATTTATTTACACTAGTTAACTGATCCCCGCTTCGCGCGATATCTTATTTGATTGTAGAAATTTATCGATATAGAAGAGAGAAAACTTTAATAGTGCTAAAAATAAAACCAACAAATATATAATCCAAAACTTGCAAAGGAAAAATAAAAAAATAAAATGTATTAAGAAAACAAAATGCATATGGAAGAAATAAAATAAAAAAGCAAATTCATCGTAGAAAATAGACTGGCTTTTCGAGTTTTTGTAATTTTATAAAGATCTCGAACAATGGTTCTCTCGAAGGGAAGGGGAAGAAAAGTTAACAGTCAATTTGTAGAGAAAAGAAGTATGTATTCGAAGCTTTTTCGGCTTCTTTTTGTATTAAAATATTGTAAAATAATATAATCATGCAATTAATTTGCTTGTTTCTGCTAACTAAAAATATACGCTAATCAAGTCTTTTGACAATTCAGAGAGACTATACAAGTAAATGAAAAAGGAAGAAGAAAAAGAATATAGATCGTTGTATGAAATTCCAATTCAATGCTTGTAATTTTCCTTTTTCATCGTACCCATGAACTTCGGATCACTAAATCATTGTTGTCGACGGGGACCAAAAACTCAAAATCAAACCAATATCAGATCTGCAACAAAAATATTTTCTCAAGGTTTAAGTTTGTGGGATGTAGATATGGAGAAGAGATAATATGAAGCAATAGAAGGTTTCAACGTGATGGTTTATAGGTACTATTTTTGTAACTGATATAAAGTTGAAGAGGCAAATAATAATAGCACTAAAAAGTTTGATGTGCGAGTAAACCTTAATTTATGATTCCTTTTCTCTCCAAAAGGTGTGTTTTCATTCATTATGAATAAATGCTAAAATAATTATGCATAACAAATATGACATCATTGGAACAAAAAGGAAAAAAATGCCAAAAAAAAATAAAAATACCAACGCTTCCTTGACAGAATGTAAAAGATTTGAGAATTATGGATATTACTAATTAGTCATAATTATATTACTAATTAAGAGTATAAGTTATGAAGATGAAGTGTGAGTTATGGAGATGACTTTGTAAAACAAAATAATTGAGAAAAATGATATAAAAAGCCAAAAATTGGAGAAAAAAGATAAATATGAATGGAGACTATAGAGAGGTGCCACATCACATTGTTTATGCCTAGCTTTATATTATATATAGATAATTGAAATGAAGAGATTCATTTAAAGGATTGGCTATTGACGTTCGTTTCCCACACAAACAAACTTGCAGAGAAATTTTGAGATTTATTACTTCCTTTATAACGAATAATAAATTGCGATATTTTATACAATATATTTAGTTTCCTAGTATGTCAAAGCCTTCATGCGGTGCTTTATATGCGAACCACGTCGAGTGGATTATTTGTGTTTGTCATTTTCTTTGACAAACACAAATAATCTTATCAACATTTGTAGCTGATATGTTGTTTAGTTTATATACGTTTTACAGATTAATAGGTAAAATCTACCCATAATATGGTTGCAATAGAGTGTATTCACCATGGTTTAGTTGAGCCTAACACACAAAAATAATATCCCGAAAAACGTATTGTTGAGAAGACATGTTTGAGGCTCGGACGTAAATGCAAAATAAGGAGCATATGAGTTGTAAATTGGTGAAATTTTAAACGGACATAACTTTGCGCTCGGATGTCCGTTTGACGCATTTTTTTTTTTGATTTCACGTATTTTTTCGAGATCTAGCCGGACAAACAGCCGTAAGGCGGTTTGGCTGGGCCGATTTTCCAAAAAACGCCCTTTATGTCATTCAATTTGAATTTTCCCCCAAATTGTTGTACAATTTTCATTCTTGTTTAGTAAAAATCCGATGATAAAAAGTATATTTGAAGATGGAATTCCCGTGGTAACATTGCTTTGAATATCAATTTGAATGTTCGAAATTCAATTTAACAAAACGAGATAGTGTTAGTTAGTGAACATTATAAGAAACTAAAAGTGTCTTCATATGGCTACTAACACCAACTTGGCTTAGTGGTATAGCTTGCTCTATTGGACTTCATTTTTATCTCAACCACCAAGGATCGAACCCTGGCGGGAACATTGAGAAGATATTATAAATATATTATGCACCAGATCCTTGGTTAGGCGCATGGTGCACCGCCGGCCTAACCAAGACCAGATCCTTGGTTAGGCGCATGGTGCACCGCCGGCCTAACCAAGGATCTTGGTCAGGTCGGGTTAAAGTAAACCCAAAAGTATGGCCTTAATTTCCATCTCATATATTATTCTAATTTTTGCACGAAATGAGTGTGAGTCACCCCAAAAACACGTGCGGTGCTACTTGTAAGTAATTTGCTGCATGGTGCACGGCGCATTGTGCTGCATGGTGCACGGCGCATTGTGCTGCGGTGCACGGATCCTTGTGCATTGGTGCGTGCGGTGTAGAATGCAAGCTGCAATACTACACGGTGCATGATACGTCATTGGGCTTTGTCGCAGGGCGTCGTCTAAGCCGTTTCTCATGTTGCTGAGGGCACTGGGGGTAGAGGTGTTGAGGGCACTTCAAGGTGACTGACGCTGGGCGAGGCGTGCGGGCAGTGGGCGTGTGGGCGTGTAGTAGTGTGGGCACATGGTGTCATGCATGGCTAGTCCGTGCTACGACACCGGGGTGTTCGCACGAAAAACGCCGACGACGACCCGGTGCGCGCCCGTAGTAGGCCGGCGGTGGCACAGGTCGTGGGGGGCTGTCGGCC